>NC_055995.1:32948151-33256275 GCF_018446385.1 Zingiber officinale
TGTACCCTATGATAAGAGAGTTGTTAACATTTCTCATACTTGTATGTTGCTTGGAATTAGGATGTCTCCCTTTAAACTTTCAGCCATGATAAGATTAAGAGCCTAGGAGAACTTTAAACCTAATCTAAGCATGTCATGATGTTTCTTAAGATAAGATATGAAGTTAACATGATATGCTCATGCTTGTATGTTGATTTGAACTTTATTTCATGCTCATAAACATTCGGCCATGGTAGGATTAAGGGCCTAGGTGAACTTTAAACCTAATCTAAGCATGCCATGATGTTTCTTAAGATAAGATATGAAGTTAACATGATATGCTCATGCTTGTATGTTGATTTGAACTTTATTTCATGCTCATAAACATTCGGCCATGGTAGGATTAGAAACTTTAAACCTAAACCAAGCATGCCATGATTTTCCTTAAGACAAGATATGAAGTTAACATGACATGCTCATGCTTGTAGGTTGGTTAGAATTTTATTTCATGCTCCATGAACTTTCGGCCACAACAAGTTTATATGCCTAGGAAACCTAGAACTTAAACTAAACATGCTCATGATGTTCTTTGTAATAAATACTATGAAAATAGTTTAGGGTTTGCCATGCTTTTATGCCACATGAAACCTAGTTACATGATTAACAAGTTTCGGCCATGGTAAGTTTATAAGCCTAGGAAACTTAGAACCTAAACTAAACATGCTCATATGTTCCTTATGATATATGATATGATATTGGTTTAGAGTTTACATGCTTGTATGTTGATTTTAACCAAATGTGATGCTTGATAGGATTCGGCCATGACAAGTTTATAAGCTTAGGAAACCTAGAACCTAAACTAAACATGCTCATGATGTTCCTTATGATATATGATATGATATTGGTTTAAGGTTCACATGCTTATATGTTGATTGTTAACCTAAGTTACAACCATATGTTTCGGCCACTATGTGATATTAGGGTTAGAGACATAATTATGATCCCCATGTGTCTCACATGCCATGCTTCATGATATGATAAGAACTTTCTATGCTTCTATGTTATTTATGTATGCCCATGATCTATGCATGTTGATAACTCTTATGATGTGCTGTGTGCCCAAATTATGCATGCTAGTATGATGAGCTGTGTGCCCAAATTATGCATGCTATTATGATGTGTTGTGTGCCTAAATTATGCATGTTTTTATGATGTGCTGTGTGCCCAAATTATGCATGCTATTATGATGAGCTGTGCGCCCAAATTATGCATGTTTTATGATATGTTAAGAAATATGATATGCATGATATGATAAGAATCATGATATGTAAGACATGCTACTTTACTTTATATGGCTTGTACCAAGGGCGGGCTCCATAAGCGCCCCGGGGTCGATGGACTAAGAAACGAGCCTCGTTAGGGATGGGCTCCTAAGTGCCCCTAGGTCTATGGACTAAGAAACGGACCTAGTATGTATGCCTTGTAGGGTTCAAGACTTGCTACCTTGGACCTACATAGGACGCGCGCATTTATGTATGTGGTACAAGCCGGGGCCCTCCTTATGTTGAAATTATGTTTAAGTATGTATATAATAAGTTTTCAAAAGACATGTTGCATATATTTTCATGATACATGTTTTGAAAGTCATCTTACATATACTTTATGATTATTCCATGATATGTCATGATACTTATGATTATGTTATAATATGCTAGGATGCACTTTATGATTACGTCATGATATGTCATGATACCTTACGATTATGTTACGATATGCCATGATGTACTTTATGACATAATACAAGTTGAGGTTTTTTTTATATGACATGATATGATAGGACGTTTTGTATTTTATGTTTGTGAAAGTTACGATATGATGCTCCTATATATGATATCATGAGTTTGACTCCATGCTTTATGCCTTGTGAATATGCTATGCAATACGTTTTTTTTTTGTGAGTAGGAAAGGGTCTTCCTGAGCCTTGTGTGCTCATAGCTTACTTTCCTTGTACCACAGATAAAGGCAAGGAATGGATGAACTAAGGGAGCAGCAGGAGGGGCAAGAAGGATGTGTGTGGTAGTGGCTCGGCTAAGAGAGAAAGACCTGCTTTTATTCAATAAGAATTATGCTTAGTTTATGTTATTGTTTCATGACTCCATGACATTTAATCATGCTTTTTGGTATTATGACTTAAAATCATGTAAAGTATGCTATGTGACCTTTTCTATAAACAAGACTTCCGCTGTTTTAAGTAGAAAAGATTATTAAGATGTGTTAGCTAAAGCCCTAGAGTCAATCATTTGATGATTGTATTTTTGGACTTGTTGTATCATATTCTATATAAATAATGGCATTTGGTTTTTGGTTATTATACTTACTTGTATTGGTGCCAAATAAACTAACTATAATAACGTCGTTGAGTAGAAGGTTCTTACCTATATCAATCGATAGGTTGAATCGATAGTGAGATGATATAGGGAACACTACTCTTAATCATTCCTAGTCGAGTATTAACATTTAGGGACAATGTTAATGCAATAAGACTAGCATGTAGGTCAACTCGATGACTTGATCTCATAAGTCATGGATATAGAGATATCAAGTTGACATATGGGTATGCATTAGAGAATGTATACTGAATGACCCGCCATGAGAAAGTATCATGGATCGTTATATGAGTGTCATATACTTTCTCATGTGGCTATTAGTATGACTACTAGTCCTTAGATCTGAAGTCACCATGGTTTCCTACATAAGGAGTTATGTACTTTGGTTTCGTCAAACGTCACCCGTAACTGGGTGGACTATAAAGGCGATTACTGGGTATGTAATGAATTATGCAGAGGGATGTGAGTGATGTAGATGGGATCTATCCCTCCTATATGACATGAGTGACATCGATATTCTTGATAGAGTGAGACCACGAAGTGCATGACCATGCCCAAATGAGTCAATATAGGATATTGAGCTCATTTGATTTAGTGAGTCTACTTGGAGTTCAAGATTTACATTGGTTAGAGGATGACACGGTCTATGCCTCATATTGATCAATCTAGATGTCTAGGATAGAAGGACACTTGTCATATTTTGTGAGGAGTCACAATTAGTAGTCACAGGGTGATGTTGGATCTCAACATTCTTGTAACTTGGGTAGTAATGATGTGTTGCTAGATACCGCTCATTACTTATGCTCCTAAATAGGTTTAGGGGCATTGCCAACGTTACAAGAACCTATAGGGTCACACACTAAGGACAATTAGATGGAGATTAGGTTCATATGATGAACCAAGAGGATTAGATTCATTTGATAAATCAAATTGGATTAAGAGTAATCCTAATTGGGCTAACTTGAGTTGGACTCAAGTTGATTCATGTGTTCATTGAGTCTAATTTAGATTATGACTCATTGAATCAATTTAATTAAATGAATTAGATTCATTATATTAAGTTGGCTTGAATCAAATGGTTAGATTAGATCAACCATGGAAGAGATTTGGTGAAATTTGACTTGACTTGAGAGGAAGATAAAAGTCAAGTTTGACTTGACTTTATGCCACCTCATTGGTGAGTTGGCATTGATGTGGACTAATGATGTTATTCCACATCATCATGGGGTGCCACCTCATGGAAGTTACAAAGCCATTTTCTTTAATGGCTTCACATCAATTGCACTTAATGCAAAATTTGGGGGTTACACTTGGGAAGTGGCCGGCCACTTTTGAATGTGAAGAGAATTCATTTTTCTCATTCAAGTGCATTCACATCTTCTTCCTCTTTGAGCTCTTTCCTCCTCCCTCTCTCTCGGCCAAGGAGCCTGCTAGCACTTCCATCAAGGATTGTTAGTGTGATACTTCTACCCATACTTACGCCTGATCCAAAGACTCCGAATTGCCATGCGACCTTCAAAGGTATAACCTTTTCTTCATGTAGATCTAGAAGTAGATCTAGTAGAAACTCGTATGAAAAATTTTTGAAATCTATCCCTTATACGAGATCCGATTGCAATGGTGATTCGGATGGCTCGCGACAACCCATCTGCAGAGCAAGCTGCAGTCTAATGCCAACGAGTGTTTTTGATTTTATGAAATAGCTTCTGATTTTCTGTAAATTTAGGTTTTTATAGTTTTTATGGGTAATTTTCTGAGAAGCAAGGCACAAGTGTGTTTGACGCTTGTAGGCTTTCCACTCCGAAGATTTTAAACGGCGCTTGGTTTCGCCCAAATCTTTTGGGACAGCGGGCTAAGGCGCTATTAGATCGCAAAAGGAACCCTCGCGATGGTTAGATCACAGGTAGGCGCTGGCCGCGCAAAGCTCACATCCACCATCGCATGGCATTGTGCCCGAAAAAATTGTAAAATTATAAAAAATTACAGAAATTATGAAATATATAATTTTGAATTATATATTAATTTTGTGATAGTCATGGCCCAAATGACCCAAATTGGATTTGGAATGTATTGTATATTCATAATAGTCTGCGTCTATATGTGATGTGGTAGTGATTATTTTATTTTATTATTTTATTTTATTTATTTTCATGATGCCTTTCTCTTATATTCTGGTTGTAAATTAGATTTAGACTCGAATGTAACTCGAGTTTCAAATGTAATGTAAATTTTGAAGCTGGAAGGTCCACGGAGACGGAGTTACGAGGAGGGCGCGATCAACACAAGGTGGTCAAAGGAAGAAGCTTGAGAAGATGTTGACCTTAGGTTGAATCATCTGATCTTCTCATTGGCTGAGAAGATCGTAGGGCCATGACAAAATCACAAAATTATTTAATTAATTGCTTATAGGTACATGATGCATGTTTAATTTTAATTAGTGCCCAGCGATTTGATTTCAATAATCGATCATATCAATCTTAGATTAGATCTAAATCAAATCAAGTATTTATCATCATTTAGATTAGATCTAAATCGTGTCAACTCATAATGCCTACCATGCCGTAATACCTACCACTACCTCGATCGCATGTTGTTGTTGAATCTGCCAAAGCAGAGCAACACATACTATCTTGGTAGGGTACGGAGGGACAATTTTGGTCCCGCCTATCAACGCATGGGTGAGTTCAACTCAATTAGATTGAGTAACTAGTTAACTCGGTTGGATCGAGTACAACTATAGGCATTCTTCCAACGATTGGAAAGATTTGTCAAAATCACATATATATTAACTCTCGGGCGTATTAGCCAAAGCTAACTCGAGTTTTAATATAAATACGAATTTTGATCCTATAAAAAAGAGTTGCATAGAGATGTAATTGGTAATCGTTACCTACCGATCATACTAAGTCTTGGGCGTATTAGTCAAAGCTAACTCAAGGGTTAGTATGATGTGGATCTTGTCCCACATGAATTATAGAATTCAGTGGGAGCATCATTTAGTTAAAGGCCTAATTAAATGATTAAGAATATGATATTTATTTCTGCATTTATTTCTGTTGTAGATTACCATGACGTCGAATACGAACACCTTCTCCCCGCGATCTGTCCTCGAGAAGGACAAGCTCAACGGAGCAAACTTCCTGGACTGATATAGGAACCTGAGAATAGTTCTCACTAGAACGAATCGTACATTCTGAGCGCCCATTCCGAGGCTCCTCCCCCAATGCCATGACAAAGATGCTTACAAGAAGCATCAAGATGACGATTAGATGTGTCCTATCTAATGTCGCTGACCATGAACTCGAAGCTACAACACGAGTTAATGGGCGCCATGATATGGTTGAACATCTTAGTCAACCGTATCAAGGTCAAGCGAGGCATGAGAGATTTGAGATCTCAAGGCCTTTGTTTCAATGCAAGATCCCGTAGGGCCATATGTACTCAAAATGATTGGGTACATAGAGAACCTACAAAGGTTGGGGTTCCCACTTGGCCAAGAGCTGGCCATGACCTGATCTTGCAATCCTTGTCGGATAGCTACAATCAATTCGTTCTAAACTACAATATGAACGAGATTGACAAGCCACCGCTCGAGCTGCTTAGCAAGGCTAAGCCCAACACTGTTCGATGGTTTAGAAACATAAGGGCAAGCCCAAAGGCAAGGGAAAGTCCCAAGCCAAGGGCAAAGGCAAGGCACTGAAGCCTAAAGGAGCTTCCACTGCTATCAGGTCGGGCACTGGAAGAGGAACTGCAAGGTATACTTGGAGGATCTTAAGAAGAAGTGAAGTGAGACTTCCACTTTAGGTATATATGTTATAGAAGTCAATCTATCTATTTCTACATCATGGGTATTAGATACTGGATGTGCTTCTCACATTTGTACTGGTGTTAGCAGGCATTGACAAAGGGTGAGGTGGACCTCACAGATAGGCAATGGAGCAGCGGCATTTAGGGACTTACTTTTCTCGCCCTTGTACTAGAGTTAGTTGATTGTTGTTATGTGCATTAACTAAGAACATTATATCGGTTTTTGGACAAGAAAGGTTTCTTGTTTACAATAAAGAACAAATGTTGTTCCGTCTATTTAAACGATATGTTTTATTGTAGTGCACCTCGATAAACGGACTCCTCTATATTCTAGACCTTAAGAGCCCTATCTATAACATAAATACCAAGAGGTTCAAGTCAAATGACATGAACCAAACCTACCTCTGCATCGTCGCTTAGGTCATATAAATGACAAGAGCTTATCCACTCTATAAGGATGGTTTCTGGACTCATTTGATTTTGAATCATATGAGATATGCGAGAGTCATGCCTACGAGGCAAGATGACCAAGACTCCTAGTGGGCACAGAGGCAGCGGTGATTTGTTAGGACTTATACATAGTGATGTATGTGGCCTTTCTTTTCAATGTCGTGCCTAGAGGTGGTTATAGGACTTCATCACATTTTTGATGATTCAGGATAGATATGGTTATGTGTATTGATGACATATAAGTAAGATCCTTTGAAAGTAAAAGTTCAAAGAATTCAAGAATGAAGTAGAACCAGCTTGGGAAGAGTATTAAGATACTCGGATCGGAGTGGAGAAAATACCTTAGCCATGAGTTTCGTGACTACCTAGCTAAGTGTGATTCTATCCCAACTCACCTCTCGAACACACACAGTGGAATGGTGTATCCGAAAGGAGGAATCGTACTTATTAGATATGGTACGATCTATGATGAGTCACAGATCTTCCGACATACTTTTGGGGCTATGCTCTAGACACGCAGCTTTTATACTCAACCGAGTTCCATCCAAGGCCGTGATAAAGACACCATATAGGATATGGGCTGAGATGTGTCTTTCATGAGGATTTGGTGTTGTGAGGCTTACGTTCGACGTCAAGTCTCGGACAAATTAGGACCCAAATCCGACAAGTGCTACTTTATTGGATATCCCAAGGAAACTAAGGAATATTACTTCTACATTCCCAATCAAGATAGTTGTGGCAAAACTGGAGTCTTTCTAGAAAGGGACTTTGTTTCTAGAAAGACTAGTGGAGTACATTCGATCTTGAAGAAGTTCAAGATGTGGATCATAGCACCAAGCCTCGATGGAAGTTGAACCGGAACCATAAAATGTTGAGGATGATGTTGTTCCACAAAGAGTTGAGGAACAACAACCGCACTCAAGTAGAATACCTCATATAGGGGCGGTTTTTTTTTCTTTTATGACGTGGTGTGCTCATAGAGGATGAGCCTACCACCTATTAGGAAGCTGTGATGAGACCAGATTCCGAGAAATGGCTAGAAGCCATGAGATCCGAGATGGAATCCATGTACACCAACCAAGTATGGACTTTGGTTGATCTACCTGAAGGGGTAAAACCCATTGGGTGTAAGTGGGTCTTTAAGAGAAAGACTGACATGGATGGACTTATCTATAAGGGTCGCTTGGTAGCTAAAGGTTTCAAGCAGATTCATGGTATTGACTATGATGAAACCTTTTCTCCAGTAGCGATGTATAAATCCATTCGGATCATGCTTGCTATTGCAGCATACCATGACTATGAGATATGGCAGATGGATGTCAAAACCACATTTCTGAATGGAAACCTGCTCGAGGATGTGTACATGACACAACCTAAGGGTTTTGTAGATCTACAACATACTAGCAGAGTATGCAAGCTGTATAGGTCCATTTATAGACTAAAGCAAGCTTCTCGGAGCTGGAATCTTCGATTCGATGATGCAATCAAATAGTTTGGTTTCATCAAGAATGAATATGAACCTTGTGTCTATAAGAAGGTTGTAGGGGACATAGTTGTCTTCCTCATATTGTATGTGGATGACATACTACTCATTGGGAAAGACATCCCTTTGCTACAGTCTGTCAAGACTTGGCTAGGGACTTGTTTCTCAATAAAGGACTTAGGTGAAGCATCCTGCATTCTAGGCATACAGATCTATAGAGATAGATCTAAGAGGTTTCTTGGCCTAAGTCAGAGTACATATATTGACAAGGTACACCTACGATTTGCCATGCAGAACTCCAAGAAGGGATTTCTGCCGATGTCACATGGCATGAGTCTTTCGAAGACTCAAGGTCCCTCTTCTAGAGAGGAGAAAGACCGCATGGATCAGATCCCTTATGCCTCAGCCATCGGATCTATCATGTACGTCGTGCTATGTACTCGTCCTGATGTCTCGTATACTTTGAGCATGACGAGCAGATACCAGTCAGATCCAGGTGAAAGTCACTGGATAGCGGTCAAGAATATTCTTAAGTACTTAAGAAGAACTAAAGAATATTTCTTGATATATGGAGGCGATGATGAGCTAGCTGTAAAGGGTTACAGTGATTCTAGCTTCCAGACCGACCAGGATGACTATAGATCACAGTCGGGGTTCGTATTTTGCATTAATGGTGGTGCTGTCAGCTGGAAGAGTTCGAAGCAGGATACAGTAGCTGATTCTACAACAGAAGCCGAGTACATTGCTGTATCAGAGGCAGCAAAGGAGGAAGTTTGGATTCGTAAGTTCATCACTGAACTTGGGGTGGTTTCTAGCATTGCTGACCCTATTGAGCTCTATTGTGACAACAATGGAGCTATAGCACGGGCGAAGGAACCTCGCTCACACCAGCGGACCAAACACATACTACGGCGCTTCCATCTCATTTGAGAGATCATCGAGAGAGGAGATGTGAAGATTTGCAGAGTACCTACAGAGGCTAACATCGCAGATCCCTTGACCAAGGCTTTGGTACAGAGGAAGCATGATGGTCACACTAGGTCATTGGGGCTTAAAGCCTACACTGATTAACACTAGTGCTAGTGGGAGATTGTTAGCTAGATCCCTAGAGCCAATCATTTGATGATTGTATTTTTGGACTTGTTGTATCATATTCTATATAAATAAAGGCATTTGGTTTTTGGTTATTATACTTACTTGTATTGGTGCCAAATAAACTAAGTATAATAACGTCCTTGAGTAGAAGGTTCTTACCTATATCAATCGATTGGTTGAATCGATGGTGAGATGATATAGGGAACACTACTCTTAATCATTCCTAGTCGAGTATTAACATTCAGGGACAATGTTAATGTAGTAAGACTAGCATGTAGGTCAACTCGATGACTTGATCTCACAAGTCATGGATATAGAGATATCAAGTAGACACATGGGTATGCATTAGAGAATGTATACTGAATGACCCGCCATGAGAAAGTATCATGGATCGTTATGAGTGTCATATACTTTCTCATGTGGCTATTAGTATGACTACTAGTCCTTAGACCTGAAGTCACCATGGTTTCCTACATAAAGAGTTATGTACTTTGGTTTCGTCAAACGTCACCCGTAACTGGGTGGACTATAAAGGCGATTACTGGGTATGTAATGAATTATGCAGAGGGATGTGAGTGATCTAGATGAGATCTATCCCTCCTATATGACGGGAGTGACATCGATATTCTTGATAGAGTGAGACCACGAAGTGCATGACCAAGCCCAAATGAGTCAATATAGGATATTGAGCTCATTTGATTTAGTGAGTCTACTTGGAGTTCAAGATTTAGAATGGTTAGAGCATGACACGGTCTATGCCTCATATTGATCAATCTAGATGTCTAGGATAGAAGGAAACTTGTCATATTTTGTGAGGAGTCACAATTAGTAGTCACAGGGTGATGTTGGATCTCAACATTCTTGTAACTTGGGTAGTAATGATGTGTTGCTAGATACCGCTCATTACTTATGCTCCTAAATAGGTTTAGGGGCATTGCCAACGTTACAAGAACCTATAGGGTCACACACTAAGGACAATTAGATGGAGATTAGGTTCATATGATGAACCAAGAGGATTAGATTCATTTGATAAATCAAATTGGATTAAGAGTAATCCTAATTGGGCTAACTTGAGTTGGACTCAAGTTGATTCATGTGTTCAATGAGTCTAATTTAGATTATGACTCATTGAATCAATTTAATTAAATGAATTAGATTCATTATATTAAGTTGGCTTGAATCAAATGGTTAGATTAGATCAACCATGGAAGAGATTTGGTCAAGTTTGACTTGACTTGAGAGGAAGATAAAAGTCAAGTTTGACTTGACTTTATGCCACCTCATTGGTGAGTTGGCATTGATGTGGACTAATGATGTTATTCCACATCATCATGGGGTGCCACCTCATGGAAGTTACAAAGCCATTTTCTTTAATGGCTTCACATCAATTGCACTTAATGCAAAATTTGGGGGTTACACTTGGGAAGTGGCCGGCCACTTTTGAATGTGAAGAGAATTCATTTTTCTCATTCAAGTGCATTCACATCTTCTTCCTCTTTGAGCTCTTTCCTCTCCCTCTCCTCCTCTCTTGGCCGAACAAGACAAGGTGCTAGCACACCTTTGTTTGGTCCTCTCCATCAAGGATTGTTCATGTGGATACTTCTAGAGGACCGTACGCTTGACGGTCTAGAGATCCAGCACCATGGACGAGCGGGATTCGCGAAGGGCGCGCTTCAAAGGTATAATCTTTTCTTCATGTAGATCTAGAAGTAGATCTAAGTAGAAACTCGTACATGAAAATTTTTGAAATCTAGCCTTCGCACGAGATCCAGTGGCATGGGTGATTCGGGGTTTCCGCGACGCGAAAACGTTTTCGCGACCCGAAAAATCCAACAAGATGCAAGTAAGTATGTAATAAGTAAGTAAGTAAAGTAACCCCCATCCCTTAAGCAGGAGGGGCGGGGCGTTACAGGTACAGGAAACTGAGAATAGTTCTCACCCAAGAACGTAAACTGTACGTTCTAGAGCAACCCATTCTGGAGGCTCCTCCTGCCAATGCCACGCGAGCAGACAAAGATGCTTACAAGAAGCATTAAGATGACACATTAGATGTATCATGTCTAATGCTCACGACCATGAACTCTGAGCTTCAGAAGCAACATGAGTTAATGGGTGCTTATGATATGGTTGAGCATCTTCGTCAACTATATCAAGGACAAGCGCGGCATGAGAGATTTGAGATCTCAAGGGCACTATTTCAGTGCATGATGTCAGATGGGGCTCCCGTAGGTCCATATGTACTCAAGATGATTGGGTACATAGAGAATCTACAGAGGTTGGGATTCCCACTTGGCCAAGAGCTGGCCACTGACCTGATCTTGCAGTCTTTGCCAGAGAGCTACAATCAATTTATCATGAACTACAACATGAACGAAATTGACAAGCCATTGACCGAACTGCTTAGTATGTTACGAACTGTTGAGCTCAACCTTAAGAAGGTTAAGCCCAATTCTATTCTAATGGTTCAGAAACACAAGGGCAAGGGCAAGCCTAAAGGCAAGGGAAAGTCCCAAGTCAAGGGCAAAGGCAAGACACTGAAGCCTAAAGGAGGGGTCGCCAAGGATGCTACCTTCTTCCACTGCGGTCAGAATGGGCAGTGGAAGGGGAACTACAAGGTGTACCTGGAAGATCTTAAGAAGAAGAGAAGTGAGACTTCCACTTCATGTATATATGTTATAGAAGTCAATCTATCTATTTCTTCATCATGGGTATTAGATACCAGATGTGCTTCTCACATTTGTACTAATGTGCAGGCGCTGAGAAATAGCAGGACATTGACAAAGGGCGAGGTGGACCTACGAGTAGGCAATGGAGCACGGGTTGTTGCTGTTGCTGTAGGGACTTATTTTCTATCTCTGTCCTCTAGGCTTGTACTAGAGTTGGATGATTGTTATTATGTGCCTGCTTTAACTAAAAACATAATTTCAGTTTCTTGTTTGGACAAGAAAGGTTTTTCATTAATAATAAAGAACAAATGTTGTTCAGTTTATTTAAATGACATGTTCTATTGTAGTGCACCTCTGATGAACGGACTCTATATTCTAGACCTTGAGAGCCCTATCTATAATATAAGTACCAAGAGATTCAAGTCAAATGACTTGAACCCAACCTATCTCTGGCACTGTCGCTTAGGTCATATAAATGACAAACGCTTATCCCAGCTCCATAAAGATGGTTTGTTGGACTCATTTGATTTTGAATCATATGAGACATGCGAGTCATGCCTACTAGGCAAGACGACCAAGACTCCCTTTAGTGGACACAGTGAGAGAGCGACTGACTTGTTAGGTCTTATACATAGCGATGTATGTGGTCCTTTCAATGTCACTGCTAGAGGTGGTTATAGGTACTTCATTACATTTGCTGATGACGTCAGTAGATATGGTTATGTGTACCTGATGACACATAAGTCAGAATCCTTTGAAAAGTTCAAAGAATTCAAGAATGAAGTACAAAACCAGCTTGGCAAAAGTATTAAGATACTTCGATCATGAGTTTCGTGACTATCTAGCTGAGTGTGGGATTCTATCTCAAGTCACTCCTCCTGGAACACCACAGTGGAATGGTGTATCCGAAAGGAGGAATCGTTCCTTATTAGATATGGTACGGTCTATGATGAGTCACACAGATCTTTCTGCATTCCTTTGGGGCTATGCTCTAGACACGGCAGCCTTTATACTCAACTGAGTTCCATCCAAGGCTGTAATAAAGACACCATATAGGATATGGACTGGGAGAGATGCCCAGGTATCTTTTATGAGGATTTGGGGTTGTGAGGCTTACGTTAGACGTCAAGTCTCAGACAAATTGGGACCCAAATCCGACAAGTGCTATTTTATTGGATATCCCAAGGAAACGAAGGAATATTACTTCTACATTCCCAGTCAACACAAGATAGTTGTGGCTAAGACTGGGGTTTTTCTAGAAAGGGATTTTGTTTCTAGAAAGACTAGTGGGAGTACGTTCGATCTTGAAGAAGTTCAAGATGTGAACAATAGCACTGAAGCCTCGATGGAAGTTGAACTGGAACCACAAAGTGTTGTGGATGATGTTGTTCCACAAGGAGTTGAGGAACCACAACCAGTTCAAGTAGACATACCTCTTCACAGGTCTGATAGGGTACGTCGTCAGCCTGAGAGATACTTATTTCTCTTGTCTGACCATGATGACATTGTGCTCATACAGGATGAGCCCACCTCCTATCAAGAAGTTGTGATGAGACCAGATTCCGAGAAATGGCTAGAGTCCATGAGATCCGAGATGGAATCCATGTACACTAACCAAGTATGGACTTTGGTTGATCCACCTGAAGAGGTCAAACCCATTGGGTGTAAGTGGGTCTTTAAGAAAAAGACTGACATGGATGGACTTATTTATAAGGGTCGCTTGGTAGCTAAAGGTTTCAAGCAAATTCATGGTATTGACTATGATGAAACCTTTTCTCCAGTAGCGATGTATAAATCCATTCGGATCATGCTTGCTATTGCAGCATACCATGACTATGAGATATGGCAGATGGATGTCAAAACCACATTTCTGAATGGAAACCTTCTCGAGGATGTGTACATGACACAACCTGAGGGTTTTGTAGATCCACAACATACTAGCAGAGTATGCCAGCTGCATAGGTCCATTTATAGACTAAAGCAAGCTTCTCGGAGCTGGAATCTTCGATTCGATGATGCAATCAAATAGTTTGGTTTCATCAAGAATGAATATGAACCTTGTGTCTATAAGAAGGTTGTAGGGGACATAGTTGTCTTCCTCATATTGTATGTGGATGACATACTACTCATTGGGAAAGACATCCCTTTGCTACAGTCTGTCAAGACTTGGCTAGGGACTTGTTTCTCAATAAAGGACTTAGGTGAAGCATCCTGCATTCTAGGCATACAGATCTATAGAGATAGATCTAAGAGGTTTCTTGGCCTAAGTCAGAGTACATATATTGACAAGGTACACCTACGATTTGCCATGCAGAACTCCAAGAAGGGATTTCTGCCGATGTCACATGGCATGAGTCTTTCGAAGACTCAAGGTCCCTCTTCTAGAGAGGAGAGAGACCGCATGGATCAGATCCCTTATGCCTCAGCCATCGGATCTATCATGTACGTCGTGCTATGTACTCGTCCTGATGTCTCATATACTTTGAGCATGACGAGCAGATACCAGTCAGATCCAGGTGAAAGTCACTGGATAGTGGTCAAGAATATTCTTAAGTACTTAAGAAGGACTAAAGAATATTTCTTGATATATGGAGGCGATGCTGAGCTGAGGTCAAGGGTTGATGCGCCTCGGCACCAACCAGGATGATTATCGATCGCAGTGGTTCGTGTTTTGCATAAATGGTGGTGCCGTGAGTCTTGGAATTGACACGGACACGGTAGTTCTACTGGCAGTATATGTCATTCTCGCATCGGCGATAGGAGCTGATACAGAGTTCATTACTGAACTTGGGATCTACAAGACTTGGGGTGGTAGTATCGCCTGCCATTTGTTGTTGTGACAACAATGGAGCAATTGTAGCAATGAATGAACCTCACTCACACCAACGGACCAAACACATACGGCGCTTCCCCATCTGAGAGATTATCGAGAGAGGAGATGTAGATTGTAGAGTACCCTCGAGGCTAACATCGATCCCTTGACCAACTAGAGAAAGCATGATGGTCACACTAGGTCATTGGGGCTTAGAGCATCGATTGGCACTAGATTAGTAGTTAGATTTTATCTTTAGAGCCAATCATTTGATGATTGTTGTATGGACTCATTGTATCATATTCTTGTATATAAATAAAGGCATTTGTTTTGGTTATTATACTTACTTGTATTGGTGCCAAATAACTAAGTATAATAGCGTCCTTGAGTAGAGGGTTCTTACCTATATCAATCGGTTAGTTGAACCGATAGTGAGATGATATAGGAAACTTTACTCTTAATCATAATATAATCGATGACAATGTTAATGCAATCATGAGACGCTAGCATTAGGTCAACTAGATGACTTGATCTCACAAGTCATGGATATAGAGATATCAAGTTGACACATGGGCATGCATTGGAGAATGTATAATGAATGACCTGCCATGAGAAATTATCATGGATCATTATATGAGTGTCATATACTTTCTCATGTGGCTATCACTATGACTACTAGTCCTTGGACCTGAAGTCACCATGGTTCCCTCTATAAGGAGTTATATACTTTGGCTTCATCAAACGTCATCCGTAATTTGGGACTATAACATTCTTGGGTATGTAAACAAATTGGAGGGATCGGAGTGATGGATGTGATCTATATAGATGGGATCTATCCCTTATATGACGAGAGTATGTGACATTTGATTGAGTGAGTCTACTTGAGTTATTTAGATTGATTGGAGACACGGCGCATGACTCACAGCCCAAATTAGAGTCAATATAGAGATTTGAGATTTAGATTGATTGGAGACACATTGATCAATCTAGATGGATAGAAGGACAATGTCATGTAGTAATTAATCACAGTAACAAGGGATCGTTGGATCTCAACATTCTTAGTGACAAGTAATGATGTGTTGCTAGATACCGCCATTACTTTTGCTTCTAAATTAGTTAGGAGCATTGCCAACGTTATAAGAACGTTATAAGAACCTGGGTCACACACAAAGGGCAATTAGATGGAGATTAGGTTCATTTGATGAACCTAAAGGATTAGGTTCATGTGATGAACCAAATTGGATTAAGAGTAATCCAAATTGAGCTAATTGAGTTGGACTCAATTTGGTTCATGTGTTAAGTGAGTCTAATTTGAACTTAGACTCATTTAATCAATTTAATTCAATGAATAGAGATTCATTAAATTAAAATTGATTTGAACCAATGGTTAGATTAGATCAACCAAGGGAGAGAAGTGGTCAAGTTTGACTTGACTTGAGAGGAAGATGAAGGGTCAATTTTGACTTGACCATTTGCCACCTCATTGGTGAGTTGACATTAAGTGGTCCAATGATGATGCTCCATATCATCATGGTTACTTAAGTGGAATGCCACCTCATGGGAGTTACCAAGAGTTGTGACTCTTGGCATCCCATGGAGGTTACAATTCCCCTTAAAGTGGTCGGCCACTTTTGATGAGGAGTTAGTGCATTTTATGTGCTTGTGTGAGTAACTCCATCATCTTCTTCCTCTCTAGTTTTCTTCTTGCTCTCCCTCTCCTCCATTACTAATCTCTATAGTTGCTAGCACATCCTTAGAGGTTCTTCTCCATCTCTTGCTTGTGTGGATACACATAGAGAAGTGTCTACTTTGACACTTTCGAGATCCGGCGAACTGAGGACGAGTGGGATTGCGAAGGGCTTCTCATCAAGGGTAAATTCCTTCTCCTTGTAGATCTAGTTTAGAACTAGTGTAAGAAACTCGTACTCGTAATATTTTCGAAATTTTAATCTTCGCACGGATCCGGTGGTTGGGGTTTCGAGGTTTCCATAACGCAAAAAGCGATTTTTACGGCCCGAAAAACCCAACATTGCCGACGCAAATGGTGGAGACAAGATAAATTCAGGCATTTCTTCAAACATATGTCCTACATCACCATCATGACCAACTAAGCAGTATATTGACACAAGAGCAGTGTTGACAAACCCATTCAAGTTACTACCAACCTTAGCAATGCATCTGTGATGGCAGGTGGGTGATAAACTAGGCTCGGCAATGAGAAAATCGTTGCTAATGGAATCGGCGAAGTGCGACCATGGAGGCTAGCGACTCAAGATGGCTTCACTGCGGGGAAGAGGGCAACCAGTTGTCACTCGCTATGAAGGCAAGAGACGAAAGGAGAAAGGCATTCGACAAATCACTCTCATGGTGGTGAAGTTGAGCTCGCAGCGATAGTCAATGGAGATGTTGCTCATAACGATGAGGCCAAGCTCCACCCTAGCCTTAGTGACGAATGTCCAAAGTGGTGGTCTGCGGATGATTGGCTAAGAGGGGCAGCGATGTTTGGTGGCGATCGTCGATGGCGGAATAGGAAGTTAGGGCATGAATAAACAAACCCCCAACACAATAGCGCTGCGCTACTGCCAGGACTGATTTCGTCCATCACCGTCGTTGGAGCGGTGAGGCACAATCGATGTCGATGATGGAGCGGTGAGGCACAATCGCCAGTGTTGGGTATTCCAAATAGGTTTTATCTGATGCCTCTTAATTCATCCCCTTAAACTCATCATACGAGCTTTAAAAAATTCTCAAAAAATTTCTAAAAAAATTCTGTTAAGGTTATTTGTCCATTAAACCTTATTATTATTTTCGTTATGGTATTTTACTAGCAGAGAAGGAAAAGGGCAAGGTCGTGTGGCTCCACACGGCTGTGTGGCTTACTTGAGGAGGAGCATAACATGGCCGTGTGACTTCACATGGTCGTGCCACCCGTCTAGAGACCAAGCAAGACACGACCGTGTGAATCCAAATAACGGTACCACCTGACCCAAGGCTAAGAAGAAGGTAGTCGTGTGGATGCCACACGGCTGTAGCACAGGTCATGCTAGGCCTATGCCCAACACTATATAAGGGTATCTCTTCCCCTTCCCAAGGGGAGGAAGGTTCTCCCTTTAGGAGATCCATCTTGGTGCCAATCTATGCTCTTCTCAATCTCCGTTCAATAATCCAAAGTCATTTCCATCATCTCATCGACTCCGAGAGTGAAGGATTGGATCCGAAGTGCACTCGACGCGATTGGATAAGCTTCTTCTCCCTTCTTCCTCTAGTTGGGTTTTGATGCTTGCAATTCTTATGTCTTTGGATCTTTTTCTTATTGTCATAGATCTATTGTTATAGGATTAAGGGAGTAATTGTGATGTGGATTAATGTAAGAACTCATGGATATGTCAATTTTCTATTTAGATGGCATTATCATGCCTTGTATCTATTTGATCTTATATGCATGTATCATGTTTGAGCTTGATTCTCATGTTTAACTGAATGGTTGTGTAGAATTATTGATCCCATAGGGAAAATGCCTTAGATTGTATGAACAAGGGGCCATAGTAATAAGGGGAACTCATTTCCGAATGTCTAGGACATCACCTTGAAAGGATTAGCAATTCCCCACAAGGAAGTAGAGAATTGGATGTAATTGTTATCGCTATTCCTATGGTTATTAAGTATAAGTGCATTCTTGTAATTTATGACCAAGGGGCCCTAGTGACAGAGGTGACCCATTGTCGAACTTCATAGGAATCATTTCTATTTAATAGCATGGGTTATAGATCCAAATAGCATGCCATCTTGAGCACTGCAGGGAGAGTCGTTAATGAATCTAACTTCTTACAAGTGCATGTTAATTGAGGATAGGAAATTGGTAGATCATGATATAGCGATAAATATTATAATGAAACCAAACCCCTAGAATATTTTCCCAAACCAAGTTTCTTTCTTTCTGTTTCCTCTTCTCAATCTATTTCCCTTTACTTAGCACATAACTTTCAACCGTCATTATTTAGCTAATTCTCCATGAGAGATCACTAGTAATTATAACCAGTCCTTGTGGGTTCGACAATCTTTTATATTACTGACGATGTAGCCATACACTTGCAGCTTCATAACAAGCCCCAAGCCAAAGATGCAAGAAAATGGGAGAAAAGACCCTTTTATAGTAAGGAGGCACAACCCCCTTATTTTCTCTACCATGGTCATGCTTTTTGGCACGCCCTGGGTGTGAATCATCATTGCTAGAGAGGCATGGTTATGCCTTGGGGTACAACTGCCCTTTGAACCTTCTCCGGAAATATGGCATCTGTGCCATTTAGGTTCAGCCCTAGAAGGGGGGTACGACCGTGTGGATTTACACGGCCGTCCCTTATTGGTTACTGGTGGGAGGCACGACCTGCGTTTGCTTCTTGCTGTTGCTAGGTCACGGACATGCCTATGAGGCACGACTGAGTTATTGGTCTTCGCTATGTTCGCTGTAAAGTGCGTCTTTTTTCTAATTTGGCTCCAATTTTTATCCTATCAATCAAACTAAGCAAAGAGTAGATCTCCGTACAAATAGAATGTGAGTATAGCATAATAATGAAATATGGTACAATAAACATAGATTATATGCATGGAATACAAGTATATGTGCGTCAAAGAATACATAAAAATATATATAATCTACGCACATCACTCCAGTAAAAGACACACGGTCGTACTTCACTCCAACCAAGACACACGGTCGTACCTCTTCTTCTAGCAAGTTCTACAGCTCGGCCATGCCCTTAGGTACGACCGTGCTTGATCTTGGTAGTGTCACCCACGACCTGGTCACGCCTCTCCCAGGACATGGCACACACACCACTGTCATGCCACCTAGTACAGTCGTGTGGTAGAGAACACGAGAGGGTCGTGCCCCCTACTATAAAAGGGGATTTTCTCTCCTTTTCACTGATCTTTGGTTTGGGGCTCTACCCTTCTCCTTGGGAAAGGGTTTTCCCCTCTAGGGAAAATCCTAGAGGTTTCAACTTCATCAATCTACCAGATCCATCCCCCTCTAAAGCAAGGAAACACTCTGAAGATATTGACAACGCATTGCTAAGAATCTCTTCTCCTTTATTCTCATTTTTTGGTTGTAAGAATGTTTTATTTTGTGTCTTTGGTTTGTCCTTCCTTTGCTATGGAGTAGTCCTCCGATTCTTATGATGTAAGGAATAGTTATGATGTGATATTGATGTATGAACTATGTATTTGCTTATTTCTTTGTTCAATGAAGTGTTTATATCATATGGCAAAAAAGCGATTCGCTCGCCCCCAGCGCCCCCGCCAACCCGTCCCTAGGCCAACACGAAGGAGGTAAATCACGGGTGGCTACTGGCCATTAGTGCAAATGACCAAGACATGGGGGAGGTTATGCTCGGTCACGCCAAGTTTCGACCCCAAAACCTCATGTGGCAACACCCCATGCTTAACCATCGCACTGCCCCGAGGGGACCAATGAAGTGTTTATATCATGCTCTATGTGTGTTATGCTTTATAAGTGTTTGATGAAATGTGTGAATGATATAATTATGTAGATGTAAGGGATTAGTCACCATGTAGTGGAGGTACTTTGGATTGTATAACTAGGGGTCCAATGATAGACGGTATTCCTTTAATCAGACTTTCTAGATTATCACATTGAATTAGGGACTAATCCTCCACTAAGAATTAGCTAACTAAGAGCTTAATGAATTTACACTAATTTAATGTTAGAAAGTTACTTATGTAATATAGCGATTGTATGACCGAGGGCCCTGAGGTATCCTTTTAACTAGACTTTGTATGTTACCTTTTCTACTTAGTAACATTAAATAAGAATGGTGTAAATACTATGGTGTAGGATTTAATACTTGTTAGGAAGTAATTGAGATAACTTTAGCGATCTTATGACTGGGGGCCCTTATTAATAGAGGGTATCCATTTAACTAGATTTTCTATAGTTACTTCTTTACTAAATGATGTTGGAATTATTGTAGCTTACTGGTAATTAAGTTAAAATCCCTACATGATTATAAACATGGAGGGTAAGGAAGTGAACATGTACTACGGATATTAAATACCATCATAGTGAAACTGAAACCCTAAAATCTCCCCTAAAACCAAGTTCTCTCTATAATCCCTCTCTCTTTGCTCACTTTTTCTCTCCCTCTCTCATTCTCATGAGCTTGTTTGTGAACTCAACCAACCTTCGATTGTCTAGATAACTTGCTTTGTGAAATCGACTAGTGCTTAATCAATATTCCTTATGGTTCGATATTTTTTTATTACTGATGACGTGGTCATGCACTTGCGGCTTCGTAACACTGATAACACATGTTGGTCGATCGTATGAATTTGTGTGTGTAAAACATGTTTTTGAAAAACATACAGCAGAAATGAATAAATTTCTAAATTATTTCAACACACATCACACGTAATCACAAGAACATACATGTGTTATACATAAACATGAATTAAAACTTCGTTGAGGAATTATACCTATCAGATGAGGTTTAATGAAAATGACATCAACTAGCAAGTCTCACAAGACTTGCATCTATTCGTATTCATACCGAATTTCCTTCAAGACAACTTTGGAAAACCACAAGTTTTATCTCTATTTTGGTACTAGCCAAAGGATGGACACAACGCGATCTGAGAGTGAACTTCACGAATTAGTGATCGGCGGCAAGAGGAGACAGCGACACTAATTGAATAGCAACTCAAGATTATTGTCTAATGGAGTTTGCTACTGTCCGGTGACAGTGTGGCTGATGGGTGGTGGTTGGTAATAGACTACCCGATAGCAACAAGTGATCGAGAGGCTAGTGGTAGTAGGTGGCGCCGATGGTGGTTGGTTGCGGCTGCACAAGAGGCGGTGCCCCCTTGTCTTGGTGGTGGCAAGAGAGGGAGAGGAGAGGAGAGAAAAACCTAAACTAAAAGTAATTCTTAATATTTTCTTTCATAGAGAGGTATTTATATATCTCTATCCGAGTTTGATAAGCAAGTTCAAACTTGTACCTAGTAAGCTAAGTCGATCCGCTTGCAATAGGTTTGATTCAAAACCAAACCAATTTGGTTCATAATCAAACCAATGTTGCATAAGTGGGTAGAACCCATCTAAAAGAGGCATGGCCCATTAATGCTCCCAGTTTGACAAATACTTTCCATACTTACCCTCCATCTGGTTCAACTATACTTGCTCTCTCTCTCTCTATTGGATAATCTTATTCTCAAACTTATTTTATGTCTTTTGGATATACTCACAATGTAAGTGACCCAATAGATTTTCAGTTATGTTGGTTGTCCATGATTAACTATTAATTATGAATCGATCATGAGTGACACATAGTAGTATATCATGATCTCTAATTAACCAATAATCATAGTTGACTTCGAAACTAATTCTGAACCCTTCAGTAACTACAATTATTAGCATGTCTATTTCTTTCACATATTTTATACCTACTTGGTTCAGGACATGGTCTATGTGTCAATTCTCACTAAGCTGACTACATCACACCTAGACTAAGTTATAGTTCCTTGTCCCATTCATTTAAATTACTCAAATAACACAAATCCAAAAAAAATCATCCTCTTGATGTATTTGATTTAGCCAAAGACTTATAAGTAATAATCATGATAAGAGGTCATAGGGTATATGTCTCTTTTATAAAAGAAGTGGTGAATCCTCTATGGGCTATTCAAATACCTTTAGGTATATTGACTTATACTCAATTATCTCATACATACACCTCCTAAGAGATGTTATGGATAAATGTCAAAGTATAAGTCTCCACGACGAAAATTATTTGAATACCTCAAGTATAAAGAATCTTGCACTTGAGGTACAATGAGATTTTCATTGACATATAAAGAACCACATGAAATCTCATAGTAGGTCACATCTAATGAACTAGTTACCCATAATTAATATCCACATGATAACTCTCAACATCCCTATATTTCCAGCTAGCGAGGATCGACTGCTTGGATAAACCAATGAGTATAATATGTGCTACTCTCACAGAATTGACGATATTCAGTCTCATCAATTCATTGATTAGAAAAGATTTCAATACATATATAATTAAATTTGTTGAGATACCCCCTAATTCTGATCTAATCACAATTTCTCTCATGATATGCATTGTATTGTAGACTTCATCAATTGAGTTTAAAATCAAATCACATACATATTGAATGTACAATCAAATAGAGAATTTTATTTATCAAATAAATAATACAATATTAAAGATGATTGCCTTTAGGACATCTCTTAAATATAACAGTTAAAGGGTCTAAGAAGAAAAATGTAAGCTTAGATAGACAAGAACCATCAAAGGGAAAGAAAGGTTTGGGATATAAATATAAGTCCAAGGAAAGCATGATCTCATACCATAGAGTTCCATATAACTATAGAACTAATCCTAAATCTACGAGTCAAGTCAAGATTGCAAGAGAAGTCATCCCTAGTGTTGATCTTGAGGAGACAATAGTGACTAAGACTTCTAAGAAGCCTAGAAAATTCATTAAGAAGATATCTAGAAAAGTTATCCCTAGTAAATACCTCATATACCCAAGGAAGTCTAATGGAAAGTTGGCAAGAGGAAAGTACAAGTGAGTTAAGGTTGATCGGACACTTGGTGATTATAAACCTAATGAAAAATTGGCAAGAGAAAAGTTCAAGTGACTAATAGAGGACTTGACACTTGGAATAAGTGAGAAAGTCCAAATAGGTTAGGGTTGACTAGATGCTAAATAATAGCAAAGCTCTAGTAGGTTGAGGTTAATCAAATACTTGGCAACAATGAAATCTAGTAAGTCAAGATTGATCAGATATTGGGCAATGAAAAGTCTCAACAGATCAAGGTTGACTAGATGTTGAGCAAAGCAAGTCTTGGTAAGTTGAGGTCAACTAGATACCAAGAAAGATGCAATTCAGCTTTGAAAAGGCTGAAATCAAGGTTAGCAGTGGCAATCGATTGACAAACCCTAAACTCGAAACTCTATGTTTACTGCTTGACCAATTAGTTATTTCAATTACGGGTGGCCATTTTTGATATGACATAAAAACATGACTCGAACCAAGCATAAAAAATCAAGTTAGGGTCAGGTCTTATTGGGTACGGGTCAGTTCGGGTCTACTTGATTAACATAATTAATAAACGGGTCGGGTTTAAGTCAACCTAAAATGACCTGATTATAACCCACAAACCCATTTATAAATATTTTTGAGTTAGATTCTGATTGAGTTCGGGTTAAAATAAGCATATTTTTATAAAATGTGTCTTTTCTAGTCGAGTTCAGGTTGAGTTTGGGTTAAGATGAACATGCTTTTATAAATGGATTTCAGGTTAGGTCGGGTTCAAGTTGGATTTGGGTTATGGGTCATTTGAGGTTAGGTTCAAGTTAAATACAGATAAATGAGTCGGGTTCAAGTCGAACAATTTGACCCGAAATATTAATTATGTTGGGTTTGGGTTTTGATGTTCCAACCCATTAACCAGCTAACCCGAACCTAACCCGAATTGTCACCCCTAATTGCAATCCAATTGTTATAATCGAATGGTAGTCTATTTTAGGTGAATATAACACTCTTGAATCGATTGGTACAACGGATTGACAGCAATCAATCGATCAATTGCTCGATTGGTGCAATCTATTGGTAGCTAGCAATCAATTGGTACAATCGATTGACAAGGTAAAAAATAGTTGTTCTGTGGTTTAAATAGACAAATCTAACTTGACAATCGATTAGTGAAATCTACCAATCAATTGGTAAGTAAAAATCAGCCCGAATGCAACCCTATAAAAGAGGGTTTCGTGAATATTTGAAAGTGTTGGATCTTGAGGGGTTAGAGGTGAAATGTTGATGCATTTTCAACCATCAAAAGACTATCTAAAATAACAAGTAACCTTTTAAAGAAAAGACTTCATAAGTAAAATTTGTATTACTTTCATTTACTTTTGTAGATATCTTTTTTATAAGAATAAGGTTGTAAGAGACTTCTCTGCCTCATAAATGTATCTGAAAAGGATAAGTGATAGTGGAGAGAGATCACTAGGAGTAAGTCTTAGATTAGTTGCATAAGAGATGGATATCAAGTAAAATCTCAAAGTTATGCATGTGGAGTCAAGTTTAAATCAAGGTTTCTTCTTTGTATTCAAACAACGAGCACGAGACCAAAACGATAAACAATCGGAGTTATTCATTCCCCCTTTAACTCACACGAGTCTTAATACTTAAGTCCAAACGTGAGTTTATACTAAATTTATTAAAAATTATATAAATTTGACAAACTCATTGTTAGTGCAGAAAGCATCCGACGATCGAACCCAAGTTTTGATAATGACAAAGGGATTCAAAGTTAAGATTCCTTGTTATCTAATGTGCTTGATTGAGCTTGTAGGAAAGTCCTAAGTGTTCTTAGGCAAAAGTCCTAGCTACGGTTAGGCAAGGTAAAAACCCTAGGGGGTGGTAACCCTAGGTCCTAGGGGGTGATAACCCTAGGTGAAGGAAAACCCTAAGGAGCGGTAACCTTAGGTCCTAGGGGGCGGTAACCCTAGGTGGAGTAAAATCCTAAGGGGGGGTAACCTTAGGTCCTAGGGGGTGGTAACCCTAGGAGGAGAAAAATCCTAGGGGGCGGTAACCCTAGGTCTTAGGGGGTGGTAACCCTAGGTAGAAAGTCCAATGGGAGGATCAGCGACAGACCTCAGAGGAAGTAGCGAGAAGGCGGACCTGAAGCGCTTCAGACGATACTCTTACGATCGACTGCGTACATTAATATTACACTATATACTCTCGTATGCTAACTTTGTTTTGCAAGGTATGTGTTTGGGACTATTGTTGGTTAGTCCTAGGAAAATATATCGGTTCCACTGTACAAAATTTTTTTTTACAAGTGTCGAACCTTTTCTTAAATAACCTATTGTGTTCTTTAGAAGTTAAATTAGGAATCGCGGACGGAACTTAACATCATTGATTCCAAATTTAACTTATATTCTTAATGGTTTAGATTTGAATAGACAACTATTGATACACTAATTTCTCTCCAAGTTATTAATTCCATAAATATTAATTTCAAAATTGCGGATTGCAGGGCAGCACACATGACCTTCTTGGATATGGGAGCAACCACCACCGCCAAGGCAAAAGCCTTTAAAGGAAAGCTAATATTTATTTCCTTAAATAACTCTAGGTTAACCAAAAGAACAATCGAATCACAAATTCGAAAAGAAGAAAACACAAACTCGAAAACTATTTTGAAAACTAGATCTAATTGCCTCTTGTATTTAGAATTCTTACAAAGAAAATAACTAGTATGATGCGGAAGAAAATTACTAGTTATACCTTCTTTTGTAAGCTAATGACCTCGAGATCTTCACTCGTATTCACATTTTGTGCTCACATGGGTGATCGATCCTCCAAGATGAAGCCACCCAAAAGCTTCTTCCTCTTCTTAAAATCCCACCACCACCACCAAGGAGAAGAGGCAAAGAAAAGAGAAGGAGAGGGTTACAACAAGAGGGTCTCAAGCAAGAATAAGAATTATATCTCATGAAGCCCTCACCCTCTTCTTTTATATTACTTGCCAGGGCAAGTAAGAACTTTACAAAAATAAAATCATACAAGAGTTTTTCCTTTTCTCTTTTAATTTTCCTTTTCTTTCCTCTTGATTGAATCGATCACCAAAATTAATTTTGTGATGATTTTATATTTTTAATGGCGGCCTTGCTTGGGCACCAAGCAAGGTGGCCGGCCACCTCATCAAGAGGAAAAAGGAATTATTTTTTTATAAAATTTTACAAGAAAAACTCTTATAAAATTTTACAAGCTCTTTTTCCTAAAGTAGGAGTTAAAAAAAAGGAAAGTTTCTAAAAATTAAAACCATGTTTTAAAATTTAAAAACTCTCTTATAAAATTTTATTTTTTAATATGATGATAGAAAATTTTAATTTTAAAACTTATCTCCCTTTTTATCTTAAACCATGAGGATGGTTAAAAAAGGAAAGTTTTAAAACTTTTAAAACTCTCTATTAAAACATGTGGCCAAATTCAAATAAAGAAAGTTTTTAAAAATTAAAATCTCTCTTTTAAAACTTATAGTTTTCTACAAATAAAAGATTTTAAAAATTCAAAACAACCCTCCTATTTGAATTAATATTGGTCAGCCCCTACAAGCTTGGTCACCAAGCAATAGGGTCGGCCCCTATAAGAGGATGCGGTCGTCCATTGCTTGGTCACCAAGCAATGGTCCGGCCCCCTTCTTTGACACCAAGAAGAGCCTTACATTTGGATGGACTTGAGGTTATAATGAGGCTACGACAGGGATCTAGAGGAGAAATTGGTTTTGGCCTTCCGATGAGCTTGAGTATCCCGTGTTCGCCCTGAACACACAACTCAAGTTCATCGATAATAACTTATTCTACTAGAGAGTTATTGCAGCACTACTGCACCAATCCCAAATTACATTATGGGCTCCTTCTTATCATGAGTGTGTTAGTCTCCCTGTGTTTAATATTACGAATGTCCACTAATTAAGTAAGTTACTGACAACTCACTTAATTAATATCTAGCTCCAAGAGTAGTACCACTCAACTTCATTATCATGTCAGACTAGGTCCACCTGCAGGGTTTAACATGACAATCTTTATGAGCTCCTCTTGGGGACATTCTCAACCTAGATAACTAGGACACAGATTCCTTCTATAATCAACAACACACACTATAAGTAATATCATTTCCCAACTTATCGGACATATTGATTTATCAAGCTAAACCTCACCCATTGATAAGTCAAAGAAATAAATATTAAATATATGTGCTTGTTATTATATTAGGATTAAGAGCACACACTTCCATAATAACTAAGGTCTAGTTCTTTTACTAAGTCAGTACAAAAAGAACTTACCTAAATGATCTTACTCAATACACTTAAAGTGTATCAGTGTAATTTATTAGTCAAGATAAACTAATACTTAATTACACTACGACTATTCTGATGGTTTGTTCCTTTCCATTTTAGTCGTGAGCAACTTGTTTATAATTTATAGAGAACCGACAACATGATCTTCTGAGTGTGACACCACACTCTATGTTGTCTACTATATAAATTAATTGAACAATTACATTTAACAAATAAATGCAGATATTGACTAATATGATTCTTTTATTTCAATAAATGTTTACAAAAGCTAGGCTTTCAGTATACACTCTAACAATCTCCCACTTATACTAAAAGACTAAGCTGTCATATCTGTTGTCATACATCTGATTCCCATCCCCTCCACATGCCGATCAAAAGATTTCGCCGGAATGGCCTTAGTGAAAGGATCTGTCAGGTTATCTGTTGATGCTTCCTTGGCGACGACAACTTCTCCTCTCTTGACGATGTCTCGTATCAGGTGGTACTTGCGCTCTATATGTTTACTTGCCTTATGGGCTCGTGGTTCCTTCGAGTTTGCAACTGCACCGCTATTATCACAATAAATTGTGATGATCTTGGGCAAACCAGGAATCACATTTAAGTCCATTAGAAAGTTCCTGAGCCATACAGCTTCTTTGGCTGCCTCAGAGGCTGCCACATACTCAGCTTCCATGGTTGAGTCCGAGATGCATTTCTGCTTAACACTCCTCCATGCAATGGCTCCACCTTCTAGAGTAAATACATATCCTGTCGTAGACTTACTATTGTCCATATCTGATTGGAAGTCTGAATCCGTGTAACCCACAGGGAGCAAATCATCTGCCTGGTAAACTAGCATATAGTCTCTAGTCATTCTCAGGTACTTTAATATATGTTTTACTGCAGTCCAATGTTTTTGTCCAGGGTTACTCTGACATCTGCTAACCATGCCCACGATAAAATAGATATCAGGTCTCGTACACAGCATTGCATACATAAGACTTCTTACAGCCGAAGCATAAGGAACTGCCTTCATGTCCTCTATCTCCTTTGATGTCTTTGGAGACATCTCTTTAGATAAGCTACTCCATGCCTAAAAGGTAAGAAACCTTTCTTGGAGTTTTGCATGCTAAAACGAGCAAGGATCGTATATATATATGAAGCTTGAGATAGGCACAACATTCTTTTCTTGCGATCCCTTATAACTTTGATCCCAAGAATGTGTGCACATTCTCCTAAGTCCTTCATATCAAATTATTTGGGAAACCATACCCTTACGTCCGATAATACCTTGACATTGTTGCCAATTAACAAAATATCATCTACGTATAGTACAAGAAATACCACCACATTTTCGTTACACTTCTTGTATACACAAGACTCATCCGGACACTGAATAAATCCATATGACTAGATTACTTCATTAAACCGGATGTTCCAAGATCTTGAAGCTTGTTTCAGTCCATAAATGGACCGATTGAGCTTGCATACTAGATGCTCTTTGCCTTTTTCAATGAATCCCTCTGGTTGCTTCATATGGATGTTTTCTTCAAGACTTCCATTAAGGAATGCTGTCTTAACATCCATTTGCCAAATCTCATAATCCATATGAGCGGCAATGGATAAGAGTATCCGGATAGACTTAAGCATAGCGAAAAAGTCTCCTCATAGTCGATTCCCTCTTTGAGTATACCTTTGCAACAAGCCTTGCTTTGAAGGTTTCTACCTTCCCATCATCCCTCTCTTTCCTTTTGTAGATCCACTTGCATCCAATAGCTTTTACACCATCAGGTGGTTCTACAAGCTCCCAGACCTTATTAGAGTACATAGACTCTATTTGAATTCATTGCCTTTGCATCTATCTATATCTTGGAGTGCCGCCATATGTAGGGATCGGGTTCATGTTTACCCGGATCAAGTCAAGACTCTCCCAAAACATGAATCTCTCAGTCTGCCTTACAACCCTCCCACTACGACGAGGCACCGTTTGTGGTTGTGTATAATGTGTGACACGTGTTGCAGTCTCTTGTGGTACTTCATCTTGTACTGTTGATACTGAAGTAGACATGTCTTCTAGAACAATTTTACTACTGGGCTTGTGATCCATTATATAGTCTTCTTCTAAAAACCGGGCATTGGTGCTAACAATGACCTTGGTCTTTAGGACTATAAAATAAACCACCTTTTCTCCTTTGGGATAACCTACAAACACACGAACTTCTGTACTAACTTATCGGTGTTTCGGTTTAGACATGTGTTGGACTACCCCAAATCCGAATATGTCTTAGACTAGGCTTTTGCCCATTCCACAATTCTGGGAGTAGAAGATCTTGATTTAGAAGGTACTAAGTTCAGAATGTGCACTGTCGTTTCCAGGCGTATCCCCAAAATGAATTTGGTAATTAATAACTCATCATCAATCTAACCATCTTCATAAGAGTCATATTCCCTTACGCCACACCATTACTGGGTGTACGAGTCGCAAATTGGGATTGAATCCCTCCCTGCAAAAGTAATTCCTAAACTCCCTAAGAGGTATTCGCCACCACGATCAGACCGTAGTGTCTTGATACTTTACCTAAACGCTTTCTCCACATCAGCCTTGTACTTTTGAATTTATCAAAGCACTTAGACTTGCAGCATCGGTAAATGTATCCATATCTTGAATTATCATCTATAAAAGAGACAAAATATTAGAACCACCTCTAGCCCGGATAGACATAGGACCACTAAATCGAATGAACCAATTCTAACGCTTCTTTGGCTCGATACCCTTGGCCTTAAAGGTCTCTTGGTCATTTTACCTTGATTCACATGTTGGAAAGTTTTCCAACTCTAATGGACCGAGAGTCCATCGACTATAAGCCTTTGAATCCTACTTAAGTTAATATGACCAAGCCTTAGATGCCAAAGATGCGTTTGGTTCATTCGAAGGTTCTTTTCTTATTAGAGTTAGAAGATGTTATTAATTTCCATATTTTGCTTTATGGAAGAAATTGGATTTAAAGTATATAAATTGCCAACCAATGCACTGAGCAGATAATCACTTTTTCTCTTTATAACCACATTGTTACTAAAAGAAACGAAATATCCAAATACAGTTTAGAAACTGAAATTTAATTCTTTCTAAAATTGGGTACATAAAGACAATTTCTTAAAATCAAATTTCTATTCCTATCAAAAGATAAGTAGACGTCTCCCACTGCAATAGCCGCCACCTTAGTAGCATTGCCCATGTAGACGGTAATCTCTCCTTCAGATAGTCGTCGGGTTTCCTGGAACCCCTGCAAGGAATTACAGACATGATCAGTGGCTCCTGTATCTAAACACCAGGTACTGGTAGATAACACCGCTAAACATGTTTCAACAACTAGAGCATGAGATATACCTTTATTGTTTTGATTCCTACGAGGACAATCCGCCTTCCAATGCCTTGTCTGCTTGCAAATGAAGCACTTGTCTTTCGGCTTCTTCATTCTAGCTTTTTGTCCCTGAGGTTTATTCACTCTCTTTACTGAAAAGACATGTTTCTTCTTCTTCTTGCCTTTCGGCTTAGAAGTAGAACCAATTTCAGCATAGTGAATCTGAGAACTTTGACGAAATATACCTTCTGCTGCCTGTAGTTCTGTCAGAAGTTTCTCCAATGTATACTCTCTTTTATTCATGTTATAGTTCAGGCGGAACTGCTCAAAACTTCTGGGTAGCGTTTAGAGAATTATATCGACCTGGGTTTCCCCATCAATTTCTCCTCCAAGGACTTGTATTTCATTTAGATAAGCCATCATTTTGAGGATATGGTCCCTTACGGGTGTCCCCTCAGACATGGTGGCTGCCATTAGCTTTCTTATTGCCCTTGCCTAGCAGTCCGACTTTGGTGCCCAAAGAATTCTTTGAGATTGTTCATTATATAATAAGCTGTTGGTAAATCTTGATGCTGATGTTGCAATACATTTGACATTGATGCCAAAATGTAACACCGTATCATCTCATCATCTTTTACCCATTTCTTATGATACTCAATCTCCTCTGGGGTAGAGTCACCGTCAGGTGCATCAGGGCAAGCCTCAGTCAGTACAAACTTATAGCTTTCAGCAGTAAGGACAATGTCCAGATTTCTTTTCCAATCTATGTAGTTGGGTCCAGTAAGTTTGTTTTCTTTTAGTATAATGGCAAGTGAGTTGAAAGTCATCCTAAGAATCATAAAAATAACTTTGGTCAGGACTCTAAATTTAGAATAATATTGATTCCTCAAACAATACTATTTTAAATTAACCAACACCTCAAAACACCTTGAATTTTGTATACCACGATAGTGTGGACGTATACAAATTCAACATTTGTAAAAGGAGAGTATAACCCATTAATTTTATTATCTTGTCAACCTAACTTTTTTACAAATAAAATCAATAGTTGGTTTCCTTCGGTCACACAAATAATAGCAGTGACTCCGATGGGGAGGATACTATTAGACGTGCCTAAGTGTATACCATTACTTGACACTAAGTCCATTAATAAGATTATGTCCCTTCCGATGGGGAAGATCACACGCTCTTAATTAATTTCCTATAGTCATCCAAAATGGAAGTTTGATCTAGTGATCCGCAAACAAACTCATCCGATATGGAGGAAGGCACTCAGAGCCAACGCGCAAGTTTGTTTGCATCACTTACAAACCAGTAATGGAGACCATGGAATTTATTAAAATAAATTCCTCTCCCACTTAGTTATTTAAAGTGAGGAATTTTAAACTATCCTAGCATACATCAAATGCATACACACACATCACAGTAATAAAAGCAATAAATATGGAAATTATTTTTCAACTATTATGACCTTTTTCTGTTACTATCCTTCATGTGCTCCAACCCTAGCTGCTGCCATCTTTAGCCACCGCCATCGGGTCGAGTCGTCGCATCCATCTTGCTTCTTATTCCGCTGCGCCTTTGGTGCTCCAAAAGTACCACACCTCGCAAGAATCCGATCCGCATCAAAAATAAAACTTTACATATATCGATCTTATATTCCACGAGGGAATGTACATGTATTCTAGATCGAACAAAAAATAAAATTCTAAAAATAATACAGCTCCTGCTGTATTTGATACATACAATCATGCACACAAATAATGCCCTTGACATGTTCAAGGGTCCAATCACACACAATATCTAAATGCCATAATAGTTGGAGCCTGCAACCAAAGAGTTAGCACATCCTACTATTAACCTACCTAAATTATGTATGACATGTGCATAACCTATTTGAATTCTAAAAATACGCAGAGGCAAACCCTAGCTTTGATACCAATTGTTGGTTAGTCCTAGGAAAACGTACCGGTTCCACTGTACAAAATTTTTTTGTACAAGTGTCGAACCTTTCCTTAAATAACCTATTGTGTTCTTTAGAAGTTAAATTAGGAATCGAAGACAGAACTTAACATCATTGATTCCAAATTTAACTTATCTGTTCTTAATGGTTTAGATTTAAATCGCAAGCGGAACTTAACACTATTGATTCAAATCTACCTAAGTTATTAATTCCATAAATATTAATTTCCAAAATTAGCTTCCAGGACTGCATGACGAGGCACATGGCCTTCTTGGATATGGAAGAAACCACCACCGCCTAGGCAAAGCCTTTTAAGGAAAGCTAATATTTATTTCCTTAAATAACTCTAGGTTAACCAAAAAGAACAATCGAATCACAAATTCGAAAAAGAAGAAAACACAAACTCGAAAAACTATTTCGAAAAATTAGATCTAATTGCCTCTTGTATTTAGAATTCTTACAAAGAAAATAACTAGTATGATGCGGAAGAAAATTACTAGTTATATCTTCTCTTTGTAAGCTAATGACCTCGAGATCTTCTGCCGTATTCCTCACCTCGCCTTGGACGTCGTGTGGGCTACGATCCTCCAAGATGAACACCACCCAAAAGATTCTTCCTCTTCTTCTAAAATCCGGCCACCACCACCACCAAGGAGAATAGAGCAAAAGGGAAAAGAGAAGGGAGAGGGTCGGCCACACCAAGAGGGTCTCAAAGCAAGAGAATAAGAATTATATCTCATGAAGCCCCTTCACCCCTTCTTTTATATTACTTGCCCAAGGCAAATAAGGAAAAACTTTTTACAAAAATAAAATCATACAAGAGATTTTCCTTTTCCTTTTTAATTTTTCCTTTTCTTTCCTCTTGATTGAGTCGATCACCAAAATTAATTTTTGTGATGATTTTATATTTTTTATTATGGCCGGCCCCTTGCTTGGGCACCAAGCAAGGTGGCCAGCCGCCTCATCAAGAGGAAAAAGGAATTATTTTTTTATAAAATTTTACAAGCTCTCTTTCCTAAAGTAGAAGTTAAAAAAAAAGGAAAGTTTCTAAAAATTAAAACCATGTTTTAAAATTTAAAAACTCTCTTATAAAATTTCCTTTTTTAACATGATGATAGAAAATTTTAATTTTAAAGCATATCTCCATTTTTTTATTAAACCATGAGGATGGTTAAAAAAAGAAAGTTTTAAAACTTTTAAAACTCTCTATTAAAACATGTGGCTAAATTCAAATAAGGAAAGTTTTTAAAAATTAAAATCTCACTGTTAAAACTTATAGTTTTCTACAAAGAGAAGATTTTAAAAATTCAAAACAACCCTCCTATTTGAATTAATATTGGCCGGCCCCTACAAGCTTGGTCACCAAGCAATAGGGTCGGCCCCTATAAGAGGATATGGCCAGCCATTGCTTGGTCACCAAGCAATGGTCCAGCCCCCTTCTTGGACACAAAGAAGACCTTACATTTGGATGGACTTGAGTCTATAATGAGGCTACGACAGGGATCTAGAGGAGAAATTGGTTTTGACCTTCCGATGAGCTTGAGTATCCTGTGTTCGGCCCGAACACACAACTCAAGTTCATCGATAATAACTCATTCCACTAGAGAGTTATTATCGCACTACCGCACCAATCCCAAATTACATTATGGGCTCCTTCTTATCATGAGTGTGTTAGTCTCCCTGTGTTTAATATTACGAATGTCCACTAATTAAGTAAGTTACTGACAACTCACTTAATTAATATCTAGCTCCAAGAGTAGTACCACTCAACTTCATTGTCATGTCGGACTAGGTCCACCTGCATGACTTAACATGATAATCCTTATGAGCTCCTCTTGGGGACATTCTTAACCTAGATAACTAGGACACAGATTCCTTCTATAATCAACAACACACACTATAAGTAATATCATTTCCCAACTTATCGGGCATATTGATTTATCGAGCTAAACCTCACCCATTGATAAGTCAAAGAAATAAATTTAAATATATGTGCTTATTATTATATTAGGATTAAGAGCACACACTTCCATAATAACTAAAGTCTAGTTCTTTTACTAAGTCAGTACAAAAAGAACTTACCTAAATGATCCTACTCAATACACTTAATATTGGGTTTTTCGGGCCGCGAAAATCACGTTTTCGCGTCGCGGAAACCCCGAATCACCCTAGTCATTGGATCTCGTGCGAAGAAAACTTTCCGAAAACACGAGTACGAGTTTTAAACTATGATCTACAGTAGATCTACAAAGGAAAAACATTTTACCTTCGAAGCGTGCCCTCGCAAATCCCGCTCGTCCAACGGTACGTCGGATCTCAAAGTTGTCAACGTAGACAACTCTCTAGTGATATCCACACAAACAAGAGGTGTTCTCTAACACTCAAGGATGGAGAAGAGAGCACCCAAGTGTGCTAGCACTCTCTCGGGCTCTCGGGTAGGATTTAAAAAGGAGAGAAAGAAAAGGGATCTCACATAATCCTCTAGGTACCCTCCTTTGTGACCTTCACTTCACCCTTTTCTTGGAACACAACTCATACACCTTTCTCCCTCCATGAAAGCTTACGGCAACCACATCAAAGGAGGAGGAAGAAGCTAGGAAGAAGATGGAATAATTACCACCTAATCAATTGCCACAAAAAAAATGAAACCTCCTTTCATTATGTGGCCGGCCACACATGGGTAACCCCCTCATTTAATGTGGCCGACCACATTAAATGGAGGATTGTAACCTCCTTGACAACTAGGAGATGATGTGGCTGCCATGTAGGATGAGTCATCCTCCATGAAGTGGCAATTCATCAAGTCAAACTTGATGTTTCAACTTCCCATTTTGGTCAAGTCAAAATTGACCAAATCTCTTCCATGTTGAGTTGAATTCATTCTTTGATTCAAGCCAATTTCAATCTAATGGATCTTAATTCATTAATATAAATTGACTTAATGAATCAAATTTAAATTAGACTCATTCAACAATTGAATCTAATTGAGTCTAACTCAATAAGTCTAATTTAAATCAATCTGAATCCAATTGGTTCATCATATGAACCTAATCTCCATCCACTTTTTATTTGTGTGTGACCCAATAGGTTCTTGTAACGTTGGCAATGTTTCTAAACTCCTTTAAAAACATAAGCAATGAGAGGCATCTAGCAATACATCATTGCTACCCAAGTTAGAAGAAATGTTGAGATCCAACATCACCTTGTGACTATTAATTATGACTCCTCACAATATATTACAAGTGTCCTTCTATCCTAGACATCTAGATTGATCAATATGAGGCATAGACCATGTCATCCTCTGATCAATCTAAATCCTGAACTCCAAGTAGACTCACTAAATCAAATAAGCTCAATATCTCATATTGACTCATTTGGGCATGGTCATGCACTTCGTGGTCTCACTCTATCAGGAATACCGATGTCTCTCCCGTCATATAGGAGGGATAGATCCCATCTACATCACTCACATACCTCCGCATAATTTGTTACATACCCAGTAGTCGCCTTTATAGTCCACCCAGTTACGGGTGACGTTTGACGAAACCAAAGTAGATAACTCCTTATGTAGGAAACCATGGTGACTTCAGGTCTAAGGACTAGTAGTCATACTAATAGTCACATGAGAAAGTATATGACACTCATATAACGATCCATGATACTTTCTCATGGTGGGTCATTCAGTATACATTCTCTAATGTATACCCATGTGTCAACTTGATATCTCTATATCCATGACTTGTGAGATCAAGTCATCGAGTTGACCTACATGCTAGTCTTATTGCATTAACATTGTCCCTGAATATTAATACTCGACTAGGAATGATTAAGAGTAGTGTTCCCTATATCATCTCACTATCGGTTCAACTAACCGATTGATATAGGTGAGAACCATCTACTCAAGGGCATTATTATACTTAGTTTATTTGGCACCAATACAAGTAAGTATAATAACCAAAATCCAAATGCCTTTATTTATATAGAATATGATACAATAAGTTTAAAAATATAATCATCAAATGATTGGCTCTAGGGCTCTAGCTAACAATCTCCCACTAACACTAGTGCCAATCAGTGTAGGCTCTAAGCCCAAATGACCTAGTGTGACCATCATGCTTCCTCTGTGCCAAAGCCTTGGTCAAGGGATCTACGATGTTAGCCTCTGTAGGTACTCTACAAATCTTCACATCTCCTCTCTCGATGATCTTTCGAATGAGATGGAAGTGTCGTAGTATGTGTTTGGTCCGCTGGTGTGAGCGAGGTTCCTTCGCCTGTGCTATAGCTCCGTTGTTGTCACAATAGAGCTCAATAGGGTCAGCAATGCTAGGAACCACCCCAAGTTCAGTGATGAACTTGCGAATTCAAACTGCCTCCTTTGCCTCGATGCGACAATATACCTCGCTACGTAGAATCAGCTCATGTCCGCTTCGAACTCTTCCAGCTCACAACACCACCATTAATGCAAAATACGAACCCCGACTGCGATCTATAGTCATCCTGATCGGTCTGGAAGCTAGCATCACTGTAACCCTTTACAGCTAGCTCATCATTGCCTCCATATATCAAGAAATATTCTTTAGTTCTTCTTAAGTACTTAAGAATATTCTTGACCGCTATCCAGTGACTTTCACCTGGATCTGACTGGTATCTGCTCGTCATGCTCAAAGCATACGAGACATCAGGTCGAGTACATAGCATGGCGTACATGATCGATCCTATGGCTGAGGCATAAAGAATCTGATCCATGCGGTCTCTCTCCTCTTTAGAAGAGGGACCTTGAGTCTTCGAAAGACTCACGCCATGTGACATCGGCAGAAATCCCTTCTTGGAGTTCTGCATGGCAAACCGAAGGAGTACCTTGTCAATGTATGTACTCTGACTTAGTCCAAGCAATCTCTTAGATCTATCTCTATAAATCTGTATCCCTAGAATACGGGATGTCTCACCTAAGTCCTTCATTGAGAAGCAACGCCCTAGCCAGGTCTTGACAGACTGAAGCATAGGGATGTCCTTCCCAATGAGTAGTATGTCATCCACATACAATATGAGGAAGACAACTATATCCCCTACAACCTTCTTGTAGACACAAGGCTCATCTTCGTTCTTGATGAAACTAAACTGTTTGATTGCATCATCGAATCGAAGATTCCAGCTCCGAGAAGCTTGCTTTAGTCCATAAATGGACCTATACAACTTGCATACTCTGCTGGTATGCTGTGGATCTACAAAACCCTCAGGTTGTGTCATGTACACATCCTCGAGCAGGTTTCCATTCAGAAATGCGGTTTTGACATCTATCTGCCATATCTCATAGTCATGGTAGGCTGCAATAGCAAGCATGATCCGAATGGACTTAAACATCGCTACTGGAGAAAAGGTCTCATCATAGTCAATACCATGAATCTGCTTGAAACCTTTAGCTACCAAGCGACCCTTATAAATAAGTCCATCCATGTCAGTCTTTCTCTTAAAGACCCACTTGCACCCTATGGGTTTTACCCCTTCAGGTGGATCAACCAAAGTCCAAACTTGGTTGGTGTACATGGATTCCATCTCGGATCTCATGGCCTCTAGCCATTTTTCGGAATCTAGTCTCATCACAGCTTCCTGATAGGTGGTAGGCTCATCCTCTATGAGCACAATGTCATCATGGTCAGACAAAAGAAATGAGTATCTCTCAGGCTGACGACGTACCCTATCAGACCTACGAAGAGGTATGTCTACATGAACTGGTTGTTGTTCCTCAACTCCTTGTGGAACAACATCATCCACAACACTTTGTGGTTCCAGTTCAACTTCCATCGAGGCATCAGTGATTGTCATCTTGAACTTCTTCAAGATCGAGGGCTCCCACTAGTCTTTCTAGAAACAAAGTCCTTTCTAGAAAGACCCCGATCTTCCCACAACTACCTTGTTGCGGGAATGTAGAAGAATATCCCTTAGTTTCCTTGGGATATCCAATAAAGTAGCACTTGTCGGATTTGGGTCCTAACTTGTCGAGACTTGACGTCGAACGTAAGCCTCACAACCCCAAATCCTCATGAAAGACACTGGGCATCTCGCCCAGTCCATATCCTATATGGTGTCTTTATCACGGCCTTGGATAGAACTCGGTTGAGTATAAAAGTTGCCGTGTCTAGAGCATAACCCCAAAGGTATGTCGGAAGATCTGTGTGACTCATCATAGATCGCACCATATCTAATAGGGTACGATTCCTCCTTTCGGATACACCATTCCACTGGTGTTCCAGGAGGAGTGAGTTGGGATAGAATCTCACACTCGGCTAGATAGTCACGGAACTCATGGCTAAGGTATTCTCCACCTCGATCGGATCGAGTATCTTAATACTCTTGCCAAGTCGGTTCCGTACTTCATTCTTGAATTCTTTGAACTTTTCAAAGGATTCAGACTTATATGTCATCAAGTGCACATAACCATATCTACTGAATTCATCAAAATGTGATGAAGTACCTATAACGCCTCTAGCAACAACATTGAAAGGGCCACATACATCACTATGTATGAGTCCTAACAAATCGATTGCTCTCTCTTTGCCCACTAAAGGGAGTCTTGGTCATCTTGCCTCGTAGGCATGACTCGCATACCTCATATGATTCAAAATCAAATGAGTCCAGCATACCATCCTTATGGAGTCGGATAGCGCTTGTCATTTATATGACCTAGCGACAGTGCTGAGGTAAGTTTGGTTCATGTCATTTGACTTGAACCTCTTAGTATTATGTTATAGATAGGGCTCTCAAGGTCTAGAATATAGAGTCCGTTTATCGAGGTGCACTACAATAGAACATATCGTTTAAATAGCGGAACAACATTTGTTCTTTATAGTAACGAGAATCCTTTCTTGTCCAAACAAGAAACTGAAATTATGTTCTTAGTCAAGGGGCACATAACAACAATCATCTAATTCTAGTACTAGCCCGAAGGCGGAGATAGATGGTAAGTTCCTAGACAATAGCAAGCAACTGTGCTCCATTGCCTACTCGGTTCTACCTCACTTCTTAAGATCACCCTGCTATTTCTCAGCGCTTGTACATTAGTACAAATGTGCGAAGCACATCCGGTATCTAATACCCACGATGAAGAAATAGAGAGGTTGACTTCTATAATATTTATACCTGAAGTAGAAATCTTATTTCTCTTCTTCTTAAGATCTTCCAAGTATTCTTTGGAGTTCCTCTTCCAGTGCCTTGCTTGTCCTTGATATAGGTGACAAAGATGTTCAACCATATCGTAAGCGCTCATCAGCTCATGTTGCTTCTGAAGCTCAGAGTTCATGGTCGCGAGCATAAGACAGGACACATCTAATGCGTCATCTTAATGCTTCTTGTAAGCATCTCGGTCTGCTCGCGTGGCAGTGGCAGGAGGAGCCTCCGGAATGGGCTGCTCCAGAACGTACAGTTTACGTTCTTGGGTGAGAACTATTCTCAGGTTCCTGTACCAGTCCAGGAAATTTGCTCCGTTGAGCTTGTCCTTCTTAAGAATAGATCGCAGAGAGAAAGTGTTCGTATTTGACGTCATGAAAATTCTACAACAGAAATAAATGCAGAAATAAGTATCATATTCTTAATCATTTAATTAGGCCTTTAACTAAATGATGCTCCCACTGAATTCTATAATTCATGTGGGACAAGATCCACATCATACTAACCCTTGAGTTAGCTTTGGCTAATACGACCAAGATTTAGTATGATCGGTAGGTAACGATTACCAATTACATCTCTATGCAACTCTTGTTTATAGGATGAAATCCGCATTTATATTAAAACTCGAGTTAGCTTTGGCTAATACGCCCGAGAATTAATATAAACGTGATTTTGTCCTACCTTTCCAACCATTGGAAGAATGCCTATAGTTGTACTCGATCCAACCGAGTAAACTAGGAATACTCAATCTAATTGAGTTTGTACTCGCCCATGCGTTGATAGGCGGGACCAAGATTGTCCCTCCGTACCCTACCAAGATAGTATGTGTTGCTCTGCTAACAACATCATGCGATCGAGGTAGTGGTAGGTATCACGGCATGGTAGGCATTTTGAGTTATCGTGATTTAGATCTAATCTAAATGATGTTGTATCATATACACGAAATAGATCTAATCTAATCGATAGAGTGCATCTTGTACATGATGTAGATCTAATCTAATCGTAAGGGTGCATCTTGTGCACGATTTAGATCTAATCTTAATCGCTAGGCACTAATTAATTACTTAATTAAACATGCATCATATACACAAGTAATTAACTAAGTTTTGTGATTAGTCATGGCCCTACTACGATCTTCTCAAGACAATGAGAAGATCGGATGGTCAACCTAAGGTCAACTTCTCAAGCGCCTTCCTTTTGACCACCTTGTGTTGCTCGCGCCTTCCTCGTAACTCCGTCTCGAGTGGACCTTCCACAGCTCCAATTTTGTACATTACAATTTTGAAACTTGAGTTACATTCGAGTCTAAATCTAATTTACAACCAGAATAAAAGAAAGGCACGATGCGCAGGTCGCGAAAAATAAACCAAAAATAAAATAAAATACAACACGCACATCACATCACGGCGCGCAGGCCGTATTATGAATTACAACACAAATTGTCCAATCAAATTGGGTCTTTGGGCCATGATTATCACAAAATTAATATATAATTCAAAATTATATACTTTTCATAATTTTCTGTAATTTTTCATAATTTTACAGATTTTATGAGTAAAATTTTCCCGGCGGTCCCGATTAGCGATTTCGGGCGCAATCGCGGAGCAAATCCCCTTGCGGGGTTAGGGGCAGTACCCCTACCCACGATCTAACCATCGCGAGTTGCTCCTAAGCGATCCTATAGCGCCTAAGTCCGCTGTCCCAAAACGATTTGGGTCGAAACATTGCCGTTTCGGAAAATTCTTCTCGGTAGTCGAAGCCTACAAGTGTAAAAACACTTGTGCTTCGCTTCTACGAGAAAAATACCCATAAAATTATAAAAATTAAGAAATTCACAGAATGTTATAGTATGCATATTTTTCATAAAAATATGAATCTAAACTCATACTCGCTTCGCACGTGGCTCTGATACCACTGTTGGGTTGTTCGGGCCGCGAAAACCGCGTTTTCGCGTCGCGAAAATCCCGAATCACCCTAGCCATTGGATCTCGTGCGAAGAAAACTTTCTGAAAACATGAGTACGAGTTTTAAAATACGATCTACAGTAGAACTACAAAGGAAAAACATTTTACCTTCGAAGCGTGCCCTCGCAAATCCCGCTCGTCCAACGGTACGCCGGATCTCAAAGTTGTCAACGTAGACAACTCTCTAGTGATATCCACACGAACAAGAGGTGTTCTCTAACACTCAAGGATGGAGAAGAGAGCACCCAAGTGTGCTAGCACTCTCTAGGGCTCTCGGGTAGGATTTAAAAAGGGGAGAAAGGAGAGAAAGAAAAGGGATCTCACATAATCCTCTAGGTACCCTCCTTTGTGACCTTCACTTCACCCTTTTCTTGGAACACAACTCATACACCTTTCTCCCTCCATGAAAGCTCATGGCAACCACAGCAAAGGAGGAGGAAGAAGCTAGGAAGAAGATGGAATAATTACCACCTAATCAATTGCCACAAAAAAAATGAAACCTCCTTTCATTATGTGGCCGGCCACACATGGGTAACCCCCTCATTTAATGTGGCCGACCACATTAAATGGAGGATTGTAACCTCCTTGACAACTAGGAGATGATGTGGCTGCCATGTAGGATGAGTCATCCTCCATGAAGTGGCAATTCATCAAGTCAAACTTGATGTTTCAACTTCCCATTTTGGTCAAGTCAAAATTGACCAAATCTCTTCCATGTTGAGTTGAATTCATTCTTTGATTCAAGCCAATTTCAATCTAATGAATCTCAATTCATTAATATAAATTGACTTAATGAATCAAATTTAAATTAGACTCATTCAACAATTGAATCTAATTGAGTCTAACTCAATAAGTCTAATTTAAATCAATCCGAATCCAATTGGTTCATCATATGAACCTAATCTCCATCCACTTGTTCTTTGTGTGTGACCCAATAGGTTCTTGTAACGTTGACAATGTTTCTAAACTCCTTTAAAAACATAAGCAATGAGCGGCATCTAGCAATACATCATTGCTACCCAAGTTACAAGAAATGTTGAGATCCAACATCACCTTGTGACTATTAATTGTGACTCCTCACAATATATTACAAGTGTCCTTCTATCCTAGACATCTAGATTGATCAATATGAGGCATAGACTGTGTCATCCTCTGATCAATCTAAATCCTGAACTCCATGTAGACTCACTAAATCAAATGAGCTCAATATCTCATATTGACTCATTTGGGCATGGTCATGCACTTCGTGGTCTCACTCTATCAGGAATACCGATGTCTCTCCCGTCATATAGGAGGGATAGATCCCATCTACATCACTCACATCCCTCCGCATAATTTGTTACATACCCAGTAGTCGCCTTTATAGTCCACCCAGTTACGGGTGACGTTTGACGAAACCAAAGTACATAACTCCTTATATAGGGAACCATGGTGACTTCAGGTCTAAGGACTAGTAGTCATACTAATAGTCACATGAGAAAGTATATGACACTCATATAACGATCCATGATACTTTCTCATGGCAGGTCATTCAGTATACATTCTCTAATGTATACCCATGTGTCAACTTGATATCTCTATATCCATGACTTGTGAGATCAAGTCATCGAGTTGACCTACATGCTAGTCTTATTGCATTAACATTGTTCCTGAATGTTAATACTCGACTAGGAATGATTAAGAGTAGTGTTCCCTATATCATCTCACTATCGGTTCAACTAACCGATTGATATAGGTGAGAACCATCTACTCAAGGACATTATTATACTTAGTTTATTTGGCACCAATACAAGTAAGTATAATAACCAAAATCCAAATGCCTTTATTTATATAGAATATGATACAATAAGTCCAAAAATATAATCATCAAATGATTGGCTCTAGGGCTCTAGCTAACACTTAAAGTGTATCAGTGTAATTTATTAGTCAAGATAAATTAATACTTAATTACACTACGACTATTCTGATGGTTTGTTCCTTTCCATTTTAGTCGTGAGCAACTTGTTTATAATTTATAGAGAACCGACAACATGATCTTCTGAGTGTGACACCACACCCCATGTTGTCTACTATATAAATTAATTGAACAATTACATTTAACAAATAAATATAGATATTGACCAATGTGATTCTTTTATTTCAATAAATGTTTACAAATGCTAGGCTTCTTCATTCCAGCTTTTTGTCCCTGAGGTTTATTCACTCTCTTTGCTGAAAAGACATGTTTCTTCTTCTTCTTGCCTTTCGACTTAGAAGTAGAACCATTTTCAGCATAGTGAATCTGAGAACTTTGATGAAATATATCTTCTGCTGCCTGTACTTCTGTCAGAAGTTCCACCAACGTATACTCTCTTTTGTTCATGTTATAGTTCAGGCAGAACTACTCAAAACTTCTAGGTAGCGTTTGGAGAATTATATCGACCTGGGTTTCCCCATCGATTTCTCCTCCAAGAACTTGTATTTCGTTCAGATAGGCCATCATTTTGAGGATATGATCCCTTACGGGTGTCCCCTCAGACATGGTGGCTGTCATTAACTTTATCATTGCCTCTTGCCTAGCAATCCGACTCTGGTGCCCAATGAGTTCTTTGAGATTATTCATTATATCATAAGCCGTTGGTAAATCTTGATGCTGATGTTGCAATACATTTGACATTGAAGCCAAAATGTAACACTGCGCCATCTCATGTGCTATTACTCATTTCTTATGATACTCAATCTCCTCTGGGGTAGAGTCACCGTTAGGTGTATCAGGGCAAGCCTCAATCAGTACAAACTTATAGCTCTCAGCAGTAAGAACAATGTCCAGGTTCCTTTTCTCTTTCAGAATAATGGCCAATGGGTTGAAAGTCATCCTAAGAATCACAAAAATAAACTTTGGTCAAGACTCTAAATTTAGAATAATATTGATTCCTCAAACAATACTATTTTAAATTAACCAACACTTCAAAACACCGTGAAAATTGCATGTCATGTTAGTGTGGACGTATACAAATTCATCATTTGTAAAAGGAGGGTGTAACCCATTAATTTTATTATCTTGTCATCCTAACTTTATGACAAATAAAATTAATAGTTAATTTCACTTTGGTCACACAAAATAATAGCAGTGACTCCGTTGGAGAGGATACTATTGAATGTGTCTAAGTGTATACCATTACTTGATACTAAGTCCATTAAATAGGATTGTACCCCTTCAGTTGGAGAAGATCACACACACCTAAATAATTTCCTATAACCATCCATAAAGGAAGTTTGATCTAGTGATCCGCAACAAACCCATCCATTGTGGAGGGAGGCACTCAGAGCCAACACGCAAGCTTGTTGCATCACTTACAAACCAGTAATGGAGACCATGGGATTTATTAAAATCCCTCTCCCACTTAGTTATTTAAAAATGAGGATTTTAACCTATGCTAGCATACATCACATGCACATAAACATCACAGTAAATAAAAGTAATAAATTTGGAAATTAATTTTCCAACTATTATGACCTTTTCCATCACTGTCTTCAGTATTTTCCAACTCTAGCCGTTGCCATCTTTAGCCACCGCCATCGGGTTGAGTTGTCGCATCTATCTTGCTTCTTATTCCGCTGCGCCTCTGGTCCTCCAATAGCACCACGCCTTGCAAAGATACGATCCGCGACAAATATAGAATTTTACATATATCGATCTTATATTCGATAAAGGAATGTACATGCATTCTAGATCAAAAAAATAAAATTCCAAAAATAATACAGCTCCTGCTATATTTGATACATACAATCATGCACACAAAATAATGCCCTTGACATGTCCAAGGGTCCAATCACACACAATATCTAAATGTCATAATAGTTGGAGCCTGCAACCACAAAGTTAGCACATCCTACTATTATCCTGTCTAAATTATGTATGACATGTGCATAATTAATTTAAAAACCAAAACACAGAGGCAAACCCTAGCTAGGATACCAATTATTGGTTAGTCCTAGAAAAATCGTATCAGTTCCACTATACAAAAAATTTGTACAAGTGTCGAACCTTTCCTTAAATAACCTATTGTGTTATTTAGAAGTTAAATTATGAATCGCAGACGGAACTTAACATCATTGATTCCAAATTTAACTTATATGTTCTTAATGGTTTAGATTTGAATCGCAAGCGAAACTTAACACTATTGATTCAAATCCACCTATGTTATTAATTCCATTAAATATTAATTTCCAAAATTGGCTTCCAGGACTGCATGGCGAGGCACATGACCTTCTTGGATATGGGAGCAACCACCACCACCTAGACAAAGCCTTTTAAGGAAAGATAATATTTAATTTCCTTAAATAACTCTAGGTTAACCAAAAAGAACAATCGAATTATAAATTCAAAAAATAAAGAAAACACAAACTCAAAAAATAAATTCGAAAAACTAGATCTAATGCCTCTTGTGTTTGGAATTCTTACAAAAAGAAATAATTAGCATGATGCGGAAAACAATTGCTAATTATACCTTCTCTTTGTAAACTAATGACCTCGAGATCTTCTGCCATATTCCTTGCCTCGCCTTGGATGTCGTATGGGCGACGATCCTCCAAGATGAACACCACCCAAAAGCTTTCTTCCTCTTCCTCTAAAATCCGGCCACACCACCACCAAGGAGAAGAGAGCAAAGGGAAAAGGAGAAGAGAGAGGGCCGGCCACACCAAGAAAATCTCCAAGCAAGAGAATAAGAGTTGTGTCTCATGAAGCCTCCTCACCCATTTTTTTATATTACTTGCCCAAGGCAAATAAGGCAAAAAAATTTACAAAAAATAAAATCTTCCTCTAGTTTTTCCTTTTCCCTTTTATTTTTCCTTTTCTTTCCTCTTGATTGAATCAATCACCAAATCAATGGTTGGATTGATTTAATCTTGGTCGGCCCCTTGCTTGGGCACCAAGCAAAGGTGGCCGGCCACTTATAGGAAGAAATAAAAAAAAAAATTATAAAATTTTACAAGAAGAAATCCTCTTATAAAATTTTACAAGCTCTCTTTCCTAAAGTGGATGTTAAAAAGGAAAGTTTTAAAAATTAAAACCATGTTTTAAAATTTAAAACTTCTCTTCAAAAGTTTCCTTTTTTAACATGGATAGAAAATTTTAATTTTTAAAACTTCTCTTCCTTTTTTTCCTAAAACCATGAGGATGGTTAAAAAAGGAAAGTTTTAAAACTTTTAAAACTCTCTATTAAACCATGTAGCCTAATTCAAATAAGGAAAGTTTTTAAAATTAAAAACTCTCTTTTAAAACTTATAGTTCTCTACAAAGAGAAGATTTTAGAAATTCAAAATAACCCTCCTTGTTTGATTAATGTGGTCGGTGTTGGTGCAGTAAACATCCAACGATCGAACCTCAGTTTTGATAATGGCAAAGGGATTCAAAATTAAGATTCCTTGTTATCTAACGTGGTTAAATAAGGTTTCAGGAAAGTCCTAATTGCGGTTAGGCAAGGGAAAATCCTAAGGGGGGGTAACCTTAGGTCCTAGGGCGTGGTAACCCTAGGTGAATGAAAATCCTAAGGGGGGGTAACCTTAGGTCATAGGGGCGGTAACCCTAGGTGGAGAAAAACCCTAAGGGGCGACAACCTTAGGTCCTAGGGGGCGGTAACCCTAGGTGGAGGAAAACCCTAAGGGGCGGCAACCTTAGGTCCTGGGGGGTGGTAACCCTAGGTGGAGAAAAACCCTAGGGGGTGGTAACCCTAGGTCCTAGGGGGTGGTAACCCTAGGCGGAAAGTCCAGTCGGTCTGGAGGACCGGACTAGCATCAGGTAATCTCTCCTGAGGGGAGTAGGTGAGGACGCGTTCCCCATAGAGGGAACAGTAGGCGTTGCGGACTCGGACAGTCCGGTGACTGTCTATACTTCATTTATCATATTTATTGTGCTAACTTTGTGTTGCAGGATAGTGTTTGGGACTAACGTATCTTGCAGGTGCAAAGAAGCAACCTAAAGCCTCGGATGAACAGTGTCTGAGGCGCCTCCATGGAGCTTAGAGGCGCCTCGGGTGCAAAGCTAGGCAGAAGGCGCCTTGGAAGGCGCCTTGAGTGAGGTTTAAGGCGCCTTAAGCAGATGAACTTCGACCAGTTCAAGCTCGATCCACGCGGAGGACTCGGCAGCATGGAGACGCCTTGAACAGCCTTCAAGGCGCCTTGAACACCCTTTATAAGGGGGTTTCGACCAGCACTTCAGATCAACAACTTCCACACTTCCTTTCTTCAACGTGCTGCTAACGAGATCATCCCGAAGTGCTGCTACGACATACCGACGATCCGGAGCTCCAGACTTTGATATATACTTACTGTCGGTATTGTTTTTCTTTATAGTTCTAATTATAACATTCTTGTAACAATTACGTGTTTATAGTTGTTGCCCACAGAAAGCGATCAAGGATCGCGGGCCTTCGAGTAGGAGTCGTCACAGGCTCCGAACGAAGTAAATCCTCCGTTTTTGTGTGATTGTCTTTTCTATTTCCGCTGCATTTACTCGTACGTTTTAAATCAAACGATTCCGATAATTCAAACGAAATAGCCACGAGCGCTATTCACCCCCCCCCCCTCTAGCGCGGTCTCGATCCTACAATTGGTATCAGAGCGGGGTCGCTTTGAACTGGTGCAACCATCATTCAAGCATTTTTCGTGGCTTTGTCGTTTGTATAGGTTGAAAATATAACCTTACGCCTTTCGTTTTTTTCCCTCCAAAACTATTTTCAAAAAATCCATTTTCATCTTTTCACCATTGATTGGAATTAGTGAAATATCGTGTTTTCAAAAATTTGTAGTAATATTTTTTATAATATTTTAATAATATTTTATTATTTTCTCTCGAAATTCCTGAATTACTATTTTTATTTCTCTCTCGCACTACTAATCCAAGGCCAAGTCTTGGAACAAGTTTTATTGTGTTTATTTTGCTAGATTCCTTCTAATGGCCTACGAAGATGGGTACAACTCCACATGCCTACCACTGCTGTCTGACGAGAACCAGGTGGAGCATCAATTAAAGACCGAAGCAGAAATATGGACCATAGTCCATATTGGATTCACTCTTCCCACTAAAGAAGGTGTACCCATCACCTGTGACAAGTGGGATGCACAAACAATAAGGGTATTCGAGGCAAATGCAAAAGCAACTTACATTCTCCTGTGCGGACTAACAAATTCAGATCTTGATTGAGTTGGAAAGTTCAACAATGCTAAGGAGCTTTGGGAGAAAGTACTCAAGCTTTATGAGATCCCTTCAGAGTTAGAAGATCGAATAGAATCTGAGTCCGAATTTGAAATTGAATCCTCAGAGTCAACCTTCGAACCAGACTCAGAAGAATCAGAGCAAACCGATATCAAAGCATTGATGGCCAAAGACGAGATATCTGAATCTGAGTCAGAATTTGAAATGACAATAGTCAAGGGGGAGGATCCTATCACAGATCTAAAAAGTAAAATTATAAATTCAAATTGTAAATCTCTCATAATCTATTTTAAGTGTAGGGAGAGAGGGCACTATAGAAGTGAATGCCCCACTCGTAAGACTCGACCGGCACAATCGGAGGAGAAAGAGAAAATGATTAGGAGAGGGAAGAAATACATCAAATGCTCCAAATGCAAACTAATGGGTCACTGCAAAAGACATTGCCCAGAAAGAAGACCCAAGGATTCAGAGGGAGAAATCAAGGTTAGTACATTTACATTATATGAAAATCCAGTTTTTGCAACACATGATTACACTAGTTTAATTAATCTTGCTTGTTCTAGTATAGATTTCTCTTCAAAATTAGATATGCATGCTAATAATGTAATGAATAAAATTAATTCAAATAAAAATAAGAAATTAACTCTTAGAAAATTAGAAATACAAAATAATATTTTAAAAGATAAAATTGATAAATTAGAGAAGATTGTTAATAACTTAGTCAAATCACGAAATCTAGACTTAGGTTATAAGTCTAAAGTAAAACTTAAACAGTACAAACCAAGCTATAATCAAGTACCTTTTATTTACCAAACTTAATTTAAATAAAACGTAAATCAATAACATAGGAGGAGGCTCCAGAATAGCTGGCACCTCCGAAATTAATCCACCCGATAAGGGTAAACAAGAGTAGACTACCCGACAGGGTAATTAAGGTTAGAAAAAATGGGCTAGGTTTAACTTGACCCACGGTACTGGTGAAGTTTTTGGATGATAGTACGTTAGGGAAGCTTGGGCATCGCATGTCTAGGAAGATATGGCTTCGACCTGGTGCATTTGGCCAAGTGGAACTAACCGAAGCTACCCTTAATCGGATCCTAACCAGTCAGACCAAGGTTTAGTATTAAGTTCAATGGGTAGGACTATTTGGAAAACCTCGAAGGCATGGTTACTTTAATGAGCTCCTTGTGACTCACCATAGCCCAGAAGTTTATCCAAAAAATGCTTACTTGTTGAACCCAAAGCTAAACCTGAATCTAACACAAAGTTAAACCAGACCCTTAAATTAAACAATAATTCATCTCACAGTAATTATAGGATTTCCTGATTGACAAATTAAATCGGGTGAGATGACTAAGAAATTAAAATCGACTTAACTTAAATCAAGTTAATTAACAATTAAATTATTTTAACTTGAATTACTTTCAAAACTTAATTTCAAAATTCTTTTAAAATTTATTTGAAAAATCTTTTCAAAATCTTTAAAACTTAATTTCAAAATTCTTTTAAAGTTTATTTGAAAAATCTTTTAAGAAATCATTTAAAAATTATTTAAAAATCTTTTCAAACTTAATTTCAAAATTATTTAAAAATCTTTTCAAACTTAATTTCAAAATTATTTAAAAATCTTTTCAAAAATTACTTTCAAAATTATTTAAAAATCTTTTCAAAAATTACTTTCAAAATTATTTAAAAATCTTTTCAAAATTTCAAACTTAATTTCAAAATTATTTAAAAATCTTTTCAAACTTAATTTCAAAATTATTTAAAAATCTTTTCAAAAATTATTTTAAAATTTATTTGAAAAATCTTTTCAAAATCATTTCAAAATCTTCAAAACTTAATTTTAAAATTTATTTGAAAAATCTTTTCAAAATCATTTCAAAATCTTCAAAACTTAATTTTAAAATTTATTTGAAAAATCTTTTCAAAATCATTTGAAAATCTCTAAAACTGAATTTCAAAATTCTTTTAAAATTTATTTGAAAAATCTTTTCAAAATCTTTTCAAAATCTTTAAAACTTAATTTCAAAATTCTTTTAAAGTTTATTTGAAAAATCTTTTAAGAAATCAATTAAAAATTATTAAAATCTTTGAAAAATTATTTTAAAATTTTTTTTAATACTTAATTGTTTGAAGAATCTTGTAAAAATCTTTTAAAACTTAAAAGTTATTTGTAAAATCATTAGAAAAAATGATCATTTCAAAATCATTTGAAAAATCCCTTGAAAAATTAATTTCAAAATTATTTCAAAACTACTTAAAAAATTATTTGAAAAATCATTTGTAATATCCTCTGAAAAATTATTTTCAAAACCCTTTTCAGAAGTTATTAAATTCTTTGAAATTCTAAACTCAATTAATTTTTAAATCTTCAAAATAATGGTCACTTATTTGGAATTCTAACTGATATTTTCAATGTTGTAAATTAAAGTAAACTCCATCTCACACTCACTCATATGCTAAACATGCTTGTTAATCTAGAATGACTGAGATGAAAAATTAGGAAAATAATTTTTTAATCTCTCATGCTTGAACTCCTGAACTCAAAAATTAATTAAGGCATTAATTAAGGGGGAGTGATTTTGAGTCGGTTTTAAAATTAGTTTTTTTTTAATTTTTAACTTACCTTAAAATTAAAAACTATTTTTGGCATATCTTCGAAAATTCAAGCTATTTTTAACTTAGCTTTAAAATTAAAATTATTTATGACCTGACTTTTAAATTACAACTCCTCTATAAGCTAAATGTTTTCAAAGCTGAGTACTTAATTAAGTTTTCTCTAACTAAACTTAGTGAAATTATTTTCTAAACTTAGCTACTTGGCAAGATATTTTCTCAACGTAATCATTTTTACACTGAAAACATAGCTAAGTATTTTCAAATATAACTAAATATTTTTTTTCAAAAACATTTAGCTAAGTACTTTTTAAAGTGTTTAAAACAAAAAAAAGAAATTTAGCTAAGTATCTCTCAAAGCAATTATTTTCAAATGCTAAGTTCTACTGAAAATGCTAAGTATTTTCCAAAGCATTCTCAAAATTTCATCAAAATAATTTTTTTTTAAAAAAAAAACTAAATCTTTTTGAAATCACAAAAATTTGCTAAGTTACTGTTTAAAGACAAAATAACTTTATCTCAGCTAAAAGTATCTTTCAAACTAAAGGAAGAATTTTGCTTTCAAAATTATGATTTCACCTATCTAAAAGTCTTACAAGAAAAACAAAGTGTTTATCAAAAGTAAATTAAAAGATTGGAAGATAAGATTGAAAATTATCTTTGAAAGTTAAGCTAAGGCCCAGATTTTCTTCACTCTCTTGGGTATTTTGATATATGGCAAAGGGGGAGAGTAGGAAGAAATTCAAAGAATATTATAAATTAAAATTAAAACGAAAATTTTGTTGTGAATGTGCCTATGCTTTATTTATGCATGTGCTTATTTATGCGTATCTTTATTTCATTTTTACTTAACTTTGAATTTTGGTTCCCATAATCAAAAAGGGGGAGATTGTTGGTGCAGTAAGCATCCGACGATCGAACCTCAGTTTTGATAATGGCAAAGGGATTCAAAGTTAAGATTCCTTGTTATCTAACGTGGTTAAATAAGGTTTCAGGAAAGTCCTAACTACGGTTAGGTAAGGGAAAATCCTAAGGGGGGGTAACCTTAGGTCCTAGGGGGTGGTAACCCTAGGTGAAGGAAAATCCTAAGGGGGGGTAACCTTAGGTCCTAGGGGGCGGTAACCCTCGGTGGAGGAAAACCCTAAGGGGTGGCAACCTTAGGTCCTAGGGGGCGGTAACCCTAGGTGGAGGAAAACCCTAAGGGGCGGCAACCTTAGGTCCTAGGGGGCGGTAACCCTAGGTGGAGGAAAATCCTAAGGGGCGGCAACCTTAGGTCCTGGGGGGTGGTAACCCTAGGTGGAGAAAAACCCTAGGGGGCGGTAACCCTAGGTCCTAGGGGGTGGTAACCCTAGGCGGAAAGTCCAGTCGGTCTGGAGGACCGGACTAGCATTAGGTAATCTCTCCTAAGGGGAGTAGGTGAGGACGCATTCCCCATAGAGGGAACAGTAGGCGTCGGGTCGACCTAGGGTTTCCGGTTGGAAACCCGAAGTTAGACTCGGACAGTCCGGTGACTGTCTATACTTCATTTATCATATTTATTGTGCTAACTTTGTGTTGCAGGATAGTGTTTGGGACTAACGTATCTTGCAGGTGCAAAGAAGCAACCTAAAGCCTCGGATGAACAGTGTCTGAGGCGCCTCCATGGAGCTTGGAGGCGCCTCGGGTGCAAAGCTAGAGCTGGCTGCGAAGCACCATTGGAGGCGCCTTGAAGAAGGCAGAAGGCGCCTTGGAAGGCACCTTGAGTGAGGTTTAAGGCACCTTAAGCAGATGAACTTCGACCAGTTCAAGCTCGATCCACGCGGAGGACTCGGCAGCATGGAGGCGCCTTGAACAGCCTTCAAGGCGCCTTGAACACCCTTTATAAGGGGGTTTCGACCAGCACTTCAGATCAACAACTTCCACACTTCCTTTCTTCAACGTGATGCTAACGAGATCATCCAGAAGTGCTTCTACGACATACCGACGACCCGGAGCTCCAGACTTTGATATATACTTACTGTCGGTATTGTTTTTCTTTATAGTTCTAATTATAACATTCTTGTAACAATTACGTGCTTATAGTTGTTGCCTACAGAAAGCGATCAAGGATCGCGGGCCTTCGAGTAGGAGTCGTCACAGGCTCTGAACGAAGTAAATCCTCCGTGTTTGTGTGATTGTCTTTTCTATTTCCGCTGCATTTACTCGTACGTTTTAAATCAAACGATTCCGATAATTCAAACGAAATAGCCACGAGCGCTATTCACCCCCCCCCCCCTCTAGCGCGGTCTCGATCCTACAGTCGGCCCCTACTTGTTTGGTCACCAAACAATAGGGTCGACCCCCATAGAAGAGGATGTGGCCTGCCCTTCCTTTGTCACCAAGCATTGGACCGGCCCCCTTCTTGGACACCAAGATGGGCTTATATTTGGATGGACTTGAGGCTTTAATGAGGCTACGACAGGGACCTAGAGGAGAAATTGATTTTGGTCTTCCGATGAGCTTGAGTATCTCGTGTTCGCCCCGAACACACAACTCAAGTTCATCGATAATAACTCATTCCACTAGAGAGTTATTATCGCACTACCGCACCAATCCCAAATTGCATTATTGTCTCCTTCTTATCATGAGTGTGTTAGTCTCCCTGTGTTTAAGATAACGAATGTTCACTAATTAAGTAAGTTACTGATAACTCACTTAATTAATATCTAGCTCCAAGAGTAGTACCACTCAACTTAATTGTCATGTTGGACTAAGTCCACCTGCAGGGTTTAATATGGAAATCCTTATGAGCTCCTCTTGGGGGCATTCTCAACCTAGATAACTAGGACACAGATTCCTTCTATAATCAACAACACACACTATAAGTAATATCATTTCCCAACTTATCGGACATATTGATTTATCGAGCTAAACCTCACCCTTTGATAAGTCAAAGAAATAAATATTAAATATATGTGCTTATTATTATATTAGGATTAAGAGCACACACTTCCATAATAACTAAGGTCTTTTATTAAGTCAGTACAAAAAGAACTTACCTAAAATGGTCTTACTCAATACATTTAGAGTGTATCAATGCAATTTATTAATCAAGATAAACTAATACTTAATTACACTACGACTATTTCGATGGTTTGTTCCTTTTTATCTTAGTCATGAGCAAATGTTTATAATTTATAAAGAACCGACAATATGATCTTCTGTGTGTGACACCACATACCATGTTATCTACTATATAAATTAATTGAACAATTACATTTAACAAATAAATGTAGATTTTGACCAATGTGATTCTTTCAAAAAATAAATGTTTACAAAAGATAGGCTTTTAGTATACACTCTAACAGTGGTAACCCTAGGCAGAAAGTCCAGTCGGTCTGGAGGACCGGACTGGCACCAAGTAATCTCTCCTGAGGGGAGTAGGTGATGACGCGTTCCCCGCAGAGGGAACAGTAGGCGTCGGGTCGACTTAGGGTTTTGGGTTGGAAATCCGAAGTCAGACCCGGACAATCCGTTGACTGTCGACATTTCATTTAGTATACCTATTCTGTGCTAACTTTGTTTTGCAGGGTATGTGTTTGGGACTAACACATTTTGCAGGAACAAAGAAACAACTTATACCTCGGATGAACAGTGTCCGAGGCGCCTCCATGGAGCTTGGAGGCGCTTCGGGCGCAAGCGGACGCCAGCTATCCAGAGGAGCTGGAGGCGCCTTCATGAGGACTGAAGGCGCCTTGGACCAGGGAGTGGAGGCGCCTTCAAGCTGATAAGGTGCGACGAGTTCAGCAGTGATCCACGCGGTTGAATCGGAGACCTTGAGGCGCCTTGGATGGTATTGGAGGCGCCTCAGCATTGTATAAAAGAGGATTCGAGCAGCAGCCAAGAAATAACATTTTCTAAAGCGATCCATCTCCAACGTGCTGCTAACAAAAGCTTCTGATCAAGCTGCGACAAGTTCCCGACAACCAGGCGCTCCGTCTTCTACAATTTAGTTGTCGGTATTACTTTAAAGTTCTTGTGTACTCATTCTATACTTGTACTGAATTTTACGAGATTATAGTTGTTGCCCAACGTAAACGCTCAACGAGTGTGGGCCTTGGAGTAAGAGTCACCACAGGCTCCGAACCAAGTAAATCACTTGTGTTCGCGTGTTGATTATTTTATTTCCGCTATGTCATTACTCGAGTTTTGCGATTCCGAAACCAGTGAAAGCCACGAGCGCTATTCCCCCCCCTCCTCCTCTAACGTTTTTCGATCCAACACTCACAACCTATCTAGGATGTGAAATCAAGGCTGGAGGGTTTAATGAGACTCAAGAGTATCTTAGAAATACATTAATTTTAATTTTAAGTTGATTCGGATGTGACTAAGGGTATAAATAAATTTTGTACAAACTACTGATAACCTTAAACTTATTGAATTTGATTTAAATCAAAATATTATATTGTTATGATTCACTTGAGTGTAACCATATCCTCCCATCTTGATTCCATCTCATATTTAGTCCCGTTAAATTTTTTTTTCAAGAGAGATAAGTACATTGTTAAAATCCTATAAAAACGACTTAATTTTTAAGATTTTCAATGTATCTAGATGGCTTGGGTGGGTCTAATAAGCTCGTGTAGAGATATTTCAGAAAATAAGTATGTAATTTGATAAATATAAAAATAGAATGTGTGGTTTAAATATTATTAAAAGTTAGGTCTGCATTTCAATAAAATGGCAAAGAAAATATAAGCAATGTGGCTGTTTTTTTTTAAAAAAAATTTATGCAGCCTTTGGAATAACATATCAAAAACTAAATAATCTAATCAAGTCCCTCAAGAAAAATAATTATTTATATACCTGTCATAATAAACCACGTGGTGATGTGACGTTCGAAGCTCTCCCTGCCACCAGTTTTACTAGCCATTTATATCTTATTTTATCACAAGTCTTAAAATATTATTATTTATTAATTTTTATATTTTGCGCAACATTATTACTAGGCTCAGCTCTTCTTCCTCCTCTCCTAAACCAATTATTAACTTTATTATAATATAAAACTTAGTAATCAACCAACTAATACATCTCAGTTTCATTCAACACGTGGCTAACGTTTAGCCACAAATTCCTCTTCGGTTCCCTTGGAAGCAGTTTTAGATCTTTCACGCCGTCCGTGGTATTTTCTTTAAAGAAATCCGAAGTGCATTTAAGAGAAAACTAAAAGCTAGTTTGTTCTAAATTCGTTTCAGTGTCACCCGCATCTGATTGGATGAGAGGCTGAATCTCGTGGGTCCACTTTGAAGGGTGTATTGGGATCGAATGAAGGCGTAGTATATTAATCTTGTCATTTTAGCATATGCTCAACACGTGATGATCGGATTAGACAGAGTCAGTTTCGACCGTGTCGGGTATAAATATCGACTCCGTGGTTCCGATCTTCCAGCAGGAGCAGAAGCACCAGCAGCACCACCACCACCAACCAACGTTGCCTCATCTTCTCGAGCAGTGCTTGGGGCGATGGCGAGGGTGCACCCTGGAGCTAGAGGCATCGAGCTGGGGGATTCTGGGTCGGTAGCCTTCAGCAAGGACGGTGAAACGGCGCAGGAAGAGGCCGGAGCAGTAGCCTCTGTGCTGACCGTGTGGCGGCGGTCGCTCCTCTTGAACGGGAATGGATTCACGGTGTTCGACGCGAAGGGAAAGTTGGTGTTCAGGGTTGATAACTACGCCTCCGGGAGCAGGACGGAGGTCGTCCTCATGGACGGCGTCGGCGAGCCGCTCCTCACGGTTCGAAGAAAGGTATCGCTTGTGATTCATTTTTTGTAGCCTTTTTCTTGTCAATTGAGTTTGATTCCTGATCTCGATCGCTTACAGTTCCAGAAATTGTTTTGAAAAATCATGTAGAGAAGCTCAATAGCTCTGCCGCTCGCAACTCTTACACAGAAACTAAGTCTAGGAGAGCAATGGATGATCTATGAAGGGGAAGATAGAGCTAATCCTCGATTCGTGGTGAAGAGACATTTGAATCCCCTCTATTCGAGGGCACTGGCGCGAGTCACACCCTGTGCGTCCGATGCCAAGTCTTGCCAGGGCTACAAGGTCGAAGGCTCTTACGCGCAGCGCCGCTGTGCCATCCTTGACGATGAGCGGCAGCGAGTGGTGGAGATGAAGAGAAAGGAGTCTGCCAAGGGCGTTTCTTTCGGGCTCGACGTCTTCCACTTGATCGTGCAGCCAGGCTTCGATGCCTCAGTAGCCATGACTATCGTGCTGCTCCTTGAGCAGATGTTTGGGTCCGGAGCATCACTGCTGAAAATTGGCAAATCATGAATAAACACAGAGAAAGACTGGAGGTGACTGTCCATTAAATTACGAACAAATGAATTTTTATCTGCTTTAAATTTTAATCCATATATAATGAACGAAAGGTTCTTGTTCATTTTAACCCTCATATGGACAAAAATTTAATTTATTCATAAATTGAACTTAACACTTAGACTTGATATGGCTTCAGTTCATTCAGTGTGGTGGGGTGGGCCATATTCTCAGTTGAGTAATTGCATTTATCGAATGGTCAAAGGAGTATCTCACTTTAATTTTTTTATTAAAAGGGCGCCGACCCCCTTGTGCGTTTATCCTTTTGTCCTCAATCCACTATTCGGATGGTTTAGTTAGTTTGCAAACCGATTCAGGTTGAAAATCCTAAATCAGTTGGTCAGGGCGGGACGGGAATTTAGGGTTTTGGGCCGATTGGGTGAGCAGAGAAAAAAAGTCAACACATTTAGTATTTTGTACTTCTTGAAAAACTAAAGGGCACATTTTTAACCCTCCTCTCACGAGCTGAGTCGTTCACCCTTCACCAGTCTTTGCCAATCAACTCCATTGCACCGGTTGCTTGTCGTGCCCCCCTCCTTCGAGTTGAGTGTTTGCCCTTCAGTATCTTTGTCGGTCAACTCCACCTCACCGCTTGCCTATTGTGCCCTCTGTTAGATTATATAATCAAAATTATTTGTTTATATTTTTGAGAATAATTTAATAATTTATTTTTTTTTTAATTTAGGGTTTAGGTTTTCTGATAATTCACTATATACGCAGTCTAACTTTGCCAAATAATATCCATTAGAAGCAGATATACGTACACTTCGACAGGTAGATATGGGGATCCAAGATTTTTATTCTACCATGTCGAAACTATGGGACCAGTTTGCACTCACAGAATCCTCAGAATTGCGAGCATTCCCAGCTTATGTCACTCATAGAGAAGAGCAACGTCTGGTCCAATTCTTGATGACTCTTCGTGATGACTTTGAAGGATTGAGTGGAACAATTTTGCATCATAGTCCTCTCCCTTTCATTGATTCAGTAGTACATGAATTGCTAGCTGAGGAGATTCATCTTAAGTCTCAGGTTGATAAGAGGATTGTTGCACCATCTACGCTATTTGTTTTTGCAGCACCACAGTACTATGCCGTATAATCAAAGTAGGTCGACTTCGAAGGTTTCTAGTGATGAGTGTACTTATTGCAAAGAAAAAGGACATTGGAAGTCTCAATATCAATTATTGTTAAACAAAGGTAAACTATCACAGCAGCAAAAACGACCACCACAACAGCAATATCAACAACAACGACCTCAACAGACACCATTACTACATCAGAATGCTTCATGAAAATCTGGTAATCAACCACAACAGTGGCCAAATGAACTATCTCAGTCTAGTAATGCAGTAGTTGCCCCCTCTTTAGATCCTTATATGCTTGAGTAGTTTCAACAATTCCTTACTTCACAGCCCCTCTGTCATGTCTGTTTCTTCTCATATAGGTTTGTCATCCTCCGGTACATCAGGTATATCTTCTTCTTTATGGATATTAGATTCTGGAGCCTCTCATCATATGTCACCTAACTTATCATCTTTTATTTTTTTATCTTCTAATTCATCTTTATCAGTTATGATGGCTGATGGTACTCCAATGCCATTATTAGGTGTTGGTTCTGTTGTTACAACTTGCTTGTCTCTTCCAGATGTCTATTATATTCCTAATCTTACACTTAATCTTGTTTCTATTAGTCAATTATCTAAGTCTGAATATTTAATATCTTTTTCTTCATCCAATTATTATGTGTAGAACCCGCGATCTCAGAAGGTGATTGGGATAGGTCGTAGGCAAGGGGGACTCTATGTCTTCGATAAGCTTCAAGTACCAAATGTCGCAGCTTTTAGTGTTGATTTTTCATCTTTCTGAGTCATTTTTCTTATGATTTTTACTTATGGCATACTCGTCTAGGTCATGTTTCAGCTTCTCGTTTACAGTTTTTAGCTTCCTTTGGAGTATTAAGAACTTTAAAAAGTCATGATATTTCAGATTGTAGTGGTTGTAAACTGGCAAAATTTTCTGCATTACCTCTTAATAAAAGTCTATATTTTTCTCCTAATCCTTTTGATCTTGTTCATTCTGATGTGTGAGAGTCTTCTCCTGTTACTACAAAAGGGGGATCAAGATATTATGTTTCTTTTATTGATGATTGCACTCACTATACTTGGGTTTATCTTATGAAACATAGATTTGATTATCTTACCATTTTCAAATAACTTTAAAGCTATTGTCAAAACTCAACATTCAACAGTTATCAAGTGTTTTCATTGTGATTTGGGGGGCGAATACACTTCCAATAAATTTTCTCATTTACTTGCATCAAAAGGTACTATACATCAAACCTCGTGTTGAGAAACACCTGAATAAAATGGGGTTGCAGAGAGAAAACATAAACATCTTGTTGAGACAGCCTGTTCATTCTTATTGTCTGCAAATGTTCCTAGTATTTTTTGGGGAGAAGCAGTTCTTACTGTTACTTATGTAATTAATAGGATTCCAACTTCTCACAATTCAGATTTGTCTACTTATCCAAAACTATATGGTCATGCTCCTGATTATTCCTCTTTACATATTTTTGGTTGTACCTATTTTGTTCTCCGACCACATGTTAAGTGTGATAAGTTGTCCTCTAAGTCTGCTTTGTGTGCCTTCCTTGGTTATGATGTTGGTCAAAATGGATATCGTTGTTTTGATCCGGTTAATAAAAAATTATATGTCTCTCGTCATGTTATGCTTCTTGAGCATATTCCTTTCTTCTCCATATCTCTTCTATCACATGACATGACTTATGCAGATCTTATTCGCATTGATCCCTTTAGTACTGATACCGACGAAGCCTCCCCCACGGCTACTCTTCCACATGATGGCTTCACTGAATCTGGTATTCTTGAGACATCTCCTCCATCTCCACCCCCCCCTCCTATGACTGTTCCTTCACCTCCAGAGATTACGGACAATCCTATTCGTCAGTCTACACGTCCTTGTAAGTCTACTAAACTACCTGATTTTGCTTATTCTTGTTATTCTACTTCATTTGCCTCTTTTGTTGTCTCTATTTATCATCTTTCTGAGTCTTTGTCCTATAGAGAAGCTGTTGGTAATCCTCTTTGGTAGATTGCTATGGACGAGGAATTAACTGTTTTGCATCATACTCATACTTGGGATTTAGTACCTCTGCCACCAGGGAAATGTGCCATTGGTTTTCGTTGGGTCTATAAGATCATAACTAAATCTGATGGTTTTATCGAACAGTACAAAGTTCGTCTTGTTGCTAAAGGTTACTCTCAGGAGTTGGGCATGGATTACGAGGAAACTTTTGCCCTTGTTGCTAAAATGACCACTGTTCGTATGTTAATTGTTGTTGCCTCTATTCGTCAATGGAAGATATCTCAAATGGATGTCAAAAATGCTTTCTTGAATGATGATCTTCAAGAAGAAGTGTATATGGTGCCTCCTCTTGGAGTTGCTCACCGATCTAGTAAAGTTTGTAGGCTTCGCAAAGCTCTCTATGGATTCAAACAAGCACCACGTGTTTGGTTTGCCAAGTTCTCCACGGTGGTTACCTTGCTTGGTTTTCATCCCAGTAATCATGATTCAGCTTTATTTGTCAAGTGTACTTTTATCTTTATATGTGGATGATATGATAATTACTGGTGATGATTTTGATGGAATTGAGTCTTTGAAGTTTGAATTAGCTCGTTGTTTCGCTATGAAAGACTTGGGTTTACTGTGCTATTTTCTGGGGATTGGGATCGCCTCTTTACCTAAAGGTTATCTCTTGTCTCAATCAAAGTATATAGCTGATCTATTTGAGTGTGCAGGTTTCACTTACAACAGGGTAGTTGATACTCCCCTTGAGACTAATGTTAGGTACTCTCCATCAGATGGTTCTCCTTTGCCAGATCCTAACCTCTACCATACAGTTGTGGGAAGCTTGGTTTATCTCACTGTGACTCGTCCTGATATTGCGTATGCTGTACATGTGGTTAGTCAGTTTGTCACTGCACCCACCACAGTTCATTGGGCTGCTGTTCTTCGCATTCTTCGGTATCTTCGGGGAACTCAGTTTCAGAGCCTCTAATTCCCTTCTACTTCCTCATTAGAGCTTTGTGCATACTCTGATGCTGATTGGGCGGGTGATCTTACGGATCGTAAGTTGACCATTGGCTTCTGTATTTTTCTTGGAGATTCTCTTATCTCTTGGAAAAGTAAGAAGCAAGATGTTATTTCGAAATCCTCCACAGAAGCTGAGTATCGTACCATGGCTACCGCTACTTGTGAGATTGTTTGGCTACGTTGGTTGCTTGCAGATATGAGAATTTTTCTTCAGAAACCTACTGCTCTTCATTGTGATAATCAGAGTGTCATTCAAATTACGTGCAATATAATTTTTCATGAGAGAACGAAGCATATTGAGATAGATTGTCATTTCACTCGTCATCATCTACAGATTGGCACTATCACATTGTCTTTTGTTCCTTCCTCACTGCAGATAGCTGATATGTTTACCAAGGCTCATTCTGCTTCGCGCTTCCGATTTTTATCTGGCAAACTCTCAATGCTTTTGGTCGTATCATCATGAGTTTGAGAGGGGGTGTTAGATTATATAATTAGAATTATTTGTTTATAACCTTAAGAGCAATTTAGTCTCTTATCTTTTTAATTTAGAGTTTAGGTTTTGTGATAATTCATTATATAAGACTTTGTACTCTTTATTTTCTTACAACTCTTTTTTTGGATTCATCAATAAAGACGACTACTTTTCTTTGACATCAATTTCTACACCCTCCTCTTTCAAGAAGAGTCATTCACACTTCAACATCTTCGCCAATCAACTCCACTGTACCACCTGCCTACCACCTCCTAAGCTTCCTCTTTGTCATTTATATTTTGGTATTTCAATTTGATTAAATTGGAATGTTCTCCTCATATGTATTTAGCATTTAAATTTTAGTATAAGTTCTGCTCTTATTTGAGTGTCCAAATATCTTCCTCCTATGTAGTGGACATCTAGCTGTCATTGTTGTAGCAATTATAATGTCATTGTAATTACAATTTTATAGTTGTTCCAACATGCTTGGACCAGAATGTTGCAGGTCTAAGCATATTGTAACAGACACTACAACTAAATTGTTGAAAAACAACACCACAAAGATAACGATTTTAGGAAAAATTGTTATAAATTTGGCAAAAGATAACGGGTTTTGATAAAACTGTTGTCTTTGATGCAACAGTTGCCACAAAAGACAACGGTTTGGCACTATCAGTTGTCTTTGAGCAAATTTTTTTAAAAAATAACGGATTTTACAACGATTTTCAAAAACCATTGTCATTAAATGAATTTTTTTCTTTACAACGGTTGGGACAATGGTGCAATAAATCAATTTTAAATCGTTGTCAATGAAATTATAAGCGTTGTATTTTCTCGTCACAAAACTCGTGTTAGAAATAGATTCACAACAGTTTATAACCATTGTCAATAAAATTATAACCATTATGTTAATTCCACCTCAAAACTCCGCTAAAAATTGGGAATAACGGTTTTGGTGGGTTAGAGCATCCACATCAGTTACCCTATTCAAAGATTTTATCCTAAATTTTGGATAGGTTAACTAAAAATCCTCTGCATCAGTTACCCTATCCATTCCCTAAATTTAGATTTGATGAATAGTGATTCTCTAAATTTAGGGAATGAAATCTCTACCTTAAAAATAAAATAATATTTCTTTTTAATCTCTCTCCTTCCACTCAATCTCTCTCCTTCCACTCATTCCATAAATATAATAATAAAAAATAGAAGAAAGAGAAGAAAATAATAAAAAATTAAGAATGATAGAAATTTTAGGGTATTTGATGTAGTAAAGTGGGTCATTTATTTTAAATTTTAGATATAGTAATAGAGAAACTGACGTGGATACTCTAAGAATCAAAACATCCCTAAATCTCTAAACCCTTATCCCCAAATCTCATCGCCCCTTCTCCCTCCCTCCGCTTCTCATCAATCCACCTCCCTCTCCCTCCTCTACTTCGTTAGCCTCCGCTCCTCTTCCTCATCCTACCATCATCCTCTCCTCCGCCTCACCTCCCCTTCCATTCTCTGTCGTAGAAGAGGAGTTCTAGATTCTCCAACGGCCTCCCCATATGCCTCTTCCCAAAGGCATCCGTGACTTCTTGATCGACGCCGACAACCGCTTCGAGGGCGGCCTCGACACCCCCTGCACGACCACCTTCGAGAGAGAGGTCCTATACAACGCCAATGTCTCTGGCACCATCTCCCTTATGTCCTCCCTCCTGGTCTTCAACATCCGTCGTTTGTTTGCTTGGGGCTCCTGTGGTGCGAGTGGGAGCCGAACGAGAGACCACTCACCATCAATCTCCATAAGGTGTATTGGATCTACCGAACCTGCCACAGGTTAGCAGATTCCACTATCATTGTCGAACAGCTTTGGTAAGATTAAAGGAAAGAAGAACAAAAAAAATCCTTTTTGGCTTTACTCTCATGAAAGAGAAGCGCTCATGGTTTTTCCGTAAAGAAGTGATTGCATCCATCTCCTACATTTAGCTGTCGTTGCCCCAGTCATGGAGACATGCTTGTGTTGTGGGTTCATTCTCTCCGCAAGAATCCACGACGAAAAAGATTTTAAAATTTTGATTTTTTTTTTGCCTCATCTGGATTTTTTTTTTCACATGTAGGTAAAGGGATTTGGTGTTGGTATTTTAATCTGTTTCAGCTTATTTGACCGTGTTTGATTCATGATCACCTCGCTTCATTTCCTAAAACCTTCAAAATCGATGTTTTTTTCTACTGCTATTTAAAGTTGTCCTTGGTGATCTTGATTCAGATGTTAGACTTTTCTGGCTTTTAGATGCCTCTTTATAGTCTAGCTATCGATCGATTGGCAGTTTGGGGAACTCGATGTCTGTAATTGTCGTGAGCAATGTGAATCACGATTGTCACTTCTGTTGAAACCCCAAGGTTGTTTTGATGTGATCAACAAGTTAAGTTAGGTCCTGCGTTGTTTCTAACCTTGTGTCTAAGTGTGCAGGAGCTTAGGAGCACAGGTACTCGAGCGGAAGACGCAGCTAGCGAGAAGGACGGCACGCTGTGCTTCCGAGGGACGAGGTGCTGCGGAAGAGTACACCGGCGGACGAGAAGGAAATGCGCGCGGTGGTTTCGAGGTACGAAAGCCGGAGCCGAAGATTGCTCGGGGAGCAAGAGACGCAGCTAGCGCGAAGGTCGGCACGGGGTACGACCGAGGGACGAAGTCTGCGGATGAGTACGCTGGTGGACGAGAAGACCGGAAGATGGGTTCGGGTGAGCCCTATTCCGGATGTCAGAGATCACCCAAGCAAGCGGAGCCGGAGTAGAAAGACCCGGACCAGAGGCGAGCTGAACCAGAGAAGAGAGCACGGACCAAAAGTCAACTGGGTTCACTTTTGGCTCCGGGGCGCCCGGAACTATCCGGGGCGCCCGGAGCTGTCCGGGGCGCTCGGAAGGGACTTTTTCACAGGATCGAGCTTTGACTCGATCCAACCGTTGGGGGATAAATTTTATCCCCCCCAGGGCACCTGGAACCCATCCAGGTGCCCCGACCAAGGCTATAAATATAGCTTTGGTCCAGAAGCTTTTCAACGATCACGATCATTCTATTTCCAAACACTTGTATGCTTTAGTTGTAGTTAAGCTTCTGTTTTCTGTGCCTAAAACGTTGTAAGAGGCTTCTCCGCCTGAAGGAGTTTTTGAGCTTAATCTTCCTTGGATTAACAACCACATCGGTTGTAACCAAGTAAACATCTGGTGTCTCGTATTTACTTTTATGCTTTTATTTATCTGCTTAATTCATTTTACAAGTGTTAGCTTAATCGTTCGAGGAAGGGTTGTTTGTTTTTTGACAGGCTATTCAACCAACCCTTCTAAGCCGGCCCAACGGTCCTACAAGTGGTATCAGAGCCGAGTACGCCTCAGAAGGACTAACCGCCGTCTGAAGCAACAAAACAATGGCCGGAGCTAGCGACTACCCACTAGCATTCGAGGGGGAGCTTGCTTCTTGGAAGCAACAAATGACGCTATTTCTTAACTCTGATATTGGTATTTCTCTAATAATGAAAACAGGTTATGAAGCACCGAAGAACACGAACGGAGAAAGACTCGATCTACGCCTCTGGAACAAGAAGCAGCGTGACGAGTCAATGGCAAACGGTCGTGCAGAGTTTCACATTCTAACCGCAATACCAAATGAAGATTTCGATAGAGTTGGCGAATACAACAGCGCAAAAGAACTTTGGGAAAAGTTATTAAAACTCTATGAAGAACCAACTGAAGCCCAATCCGACTCTTTGATGGACACCGAGCTGCCGACAGAACAGTCTGAGATGGAAGAAATTACCGAGACAGCCCCAACAGCCGAAGTACATCCCGAGAGTAATGAAGGGGGAGAATCAACTACCGAAAAGGTAAGTCAGGTATGGATTCGAACCTCTGATCAATTAAATGATTCAATCGAAAAATTGCCTGAAGAGTCTTTCGAATCAGAAATTGAATCATCGAAAGAATTTTTCGAATTAGAAAATCAATTGTCAAACTTGCCTTGCAAATTATTATTAAAAGAATTTTGCAAGTTAGAAATTTTGTCAAAAAACTTTTGTAAATTGCAAAATATTTTTTCGAAAGAATTATGCAAATTAGAAATGATGTCAAAAACTTTCTTCGAATATTTTTTCGAATTACAAATTACTTTCTCGAAAGAGTTTTGTAATTCAGAAAATGAGTCATCGAAAAAGTGTTTCGGATTAAGAAATCTATTATTAATAAATTCCTGCAAATTAGAATTTTTATTAAAAAATTCTTGCAAATTACAAAATATTCTTTCAAACGAATTTTGCACATTATCGAAAGAATTTTTTATAGCGTCGAAAAATTTTATCAAGTTAGAATCTATGCTATCGAAATATTTTTGTGAACTTAAAATTCAAAAAATAATAGAAATTAACATGATACAAATTGTTGCATGTTTAATATTTTTTGCTTTAAATCTGAAAAAGTGTGACTTAAGAATTTCTGATAAATTAAAATGGAAATTTAAACCTTCTGATTAAAGCATAAAATATATAAATAAATAAATACATAGAAAATTTCTCTTTATGTTATTAATTCTCTGAAATTTTCTTGCATAAAACTTTCTGTTTAGAAACTTCTTAATCTTGATGTCGAATGACTTAGAAATTTGTCTTGACTTAGAAATATTTCGTTTGTACCCCATTTTTATTGTGATCAAAGGGGGAGAAGGGAAAGTATAAGTCTAGGGGGAGGTAGAAAAAATTGAAAATTAAAATTTGGAATGTTTGAAATTTAATTTTTTCTATCATGTTGCATGTTATTGCAATAAACTGTTTAATTTCGTATCTATTGTTGACCCTAGTTTAACTTGGGTTGATCACACCAAAAAGGGGGAGATTGTTGAAACCCCAAGGTTGTTTTGATGTGATCAACAAGTTAAGTTAGGTCCTGCGTTGTTTCTAACCTTGTGTCTAAGTGTGCAGGAGCTTAGGAGCACAGGTACTCGAGCGGAAGACGCAGCTAGCGATGAAGGCACCTGCTTCCGAGGGAAGAGTACATCGTGACGAGAAGGAAATGGTTCCGAGGTGCAGCACGGCGGAAGATTGCTCGGGAGCAAGAGACGTAGCTAAGCAAGCGCTCCAGGTACGACCGAGGGCAAGTCTCGGATGAGTCTGTTGGTAGAGCGAGAAGGGACACGTGTAATTCCGAGCCGAGCGAGGAAGCACGCCGAGAAGACCGGAAGATGGGTTGGTGAGCCCTATTCCGGATGTCGAGATCACCCAAGCAAGCGGAGCCGAGCGAAAGACCCGGACGAGCTGAACCAGAGAAGAGAGCACGGACCAAAAGTCAACTGGTTCACTTTTGGCTCGGCGCCGGAACTATCCGGGCGCCGGAGCCGGAACCATCAGGGCACCGGAAGGACTTTTCACAGGATCGATCTTTGACTCGATCCAACCGTTGGGGATAAATTTTATCCCCCAGCGCCCGGAACCCATCCAGGCGCCCACAAGGCTATAAATATAGCCTTGGTCGAGCTTTCAACGATCACGATCATTCTATTTCCAAACACTTGTATGCTTTAGTTGTAGTTAAGCTTCTTTTACACTGTAAGAGGCTTCTCCGCCTGAAGGAGTTTTTGAGCTTAATCTTCCTTGGATTAACAACCACATCGGTTGTAACCAAGTAAACATCTGGTGCCTCGTATTTACTTTTATGCTTTTATTTATCTGCTTAATTCATTTTACAAGTGTTAGCTTAATCGATCGAGGAAGGGTTGTTTGTTTTTTGACAGGCTATTCAACCAACCCTTCTAAGCCGGCCCAACGGTCCTACAACTTCTTGTCTACTGGTGAAAAAGATGATTAAAGAAAGGATCTTTTCTTGTTCTTGGCCCCCTCTCTAGCGATGAGGTTGTTCTGAAAGTGACAAATGAGTACTTCCTGTTCCCTCTTTCTAATCCTCTACCTTGTAATTTCTAGTCCTCAACGATCATTGATCCTCTAGTTCCTTAAAAGGGACAAATTGCAACAGAATCATATGAATAGGGGAAAGACAAAGTAGTCTTGTAGTGTTAGAGTTGTTGTAGGTGTGATATATGTTCGAATCTCATTCTTGGTTTTATGATTCCAAACTTTTCCTTTAGAGGCAAATGCCAAGTTTGGTTTGTTGAATATTTTTATATCCGATAACCTATTAGTGGGCTTATCGTGAATTAATAACCCACTATCTTGCCACTTAAGTCCAAACCTATTAATGTGATCTAATTGATGTGTTATTGGGTTTGTTTGTTTTAGGATGTGAATATTATATGTGTTGATCCATTTACCTTAAACCCACTATCCATTATCATTAATGGGTTGATAACGCATAGTGGGTATTACGCTATATATAGGGTGTGATCCCTATAGAGTTAGGAGAGATAATTGATGATCCTTGCTTTCCCATTCGGTGAGGATATACAACGCTGAAACCCTAACTCCTGTGGAAGATCATACTTCGACTTCAAAATTTAGGAATAGCACAAGGACGATGTCTCTGACTTTAGGTATGGTTTAATTACATCATAAAGTTTTCCGCATTTTGCTATAACTTCTTTAGTTTTCTCCTTATTTAAATCGACGAAAAAAAGGTCCTGTATCAAGAGAATATTATCGTTTATTCTCCATCAAATGATATCAGAGCCAAGTTTTTTGTTGATATTATAGAGAAAACAATTCGATTTTGTTGTCGGATTCGAAAAGAGCATTCATTTTCCATTAGATTTCGATCATATGTCTTAGAACAACGAGTATTTGTTGAAAATCCATGAACAAAATTGTTTGTTTTCATGATTTATGGCTTTTTTCGAACCTTTTCATCGAATCGGGGCTGAAATAAGATTTAAGGTTTTGGCAGAAATCCTAAAACCAAATTTAGCCAAATTGGCGCTGAAATAATATTTAGAGTTTCAACAGAAATGCTAAAACCTAAATCGGACTGAACCAATTTAACCAAATCGGACCAAACCGATTTAGCTTAATCGGACCGAACTGATTCAGTCAACTGGATCGGATCGAACTGGCTCAACTGAACCAGATCGACCCAAGGTTCAATAGAACCAGACCGGACCAAGGTTCAGCCGAACCTGATCGAACCTATCGAACCAGTTTAGCTGAACCTGACCAGACCAAGGTTCAACCGAACCTGACCGAATCAAGGTTCAGTTGAACCTAATCGAACCAAGGTTCAACCGAACCTGACTGAACCAAGGTTCAACCGAACCTGCTGGACTGGTTTAAATCAAACACTATTCATAGGTTAACTATTAATAGTAATTTTGGTCAACTATGAATAGTAATTTTAGTCAAATGTGAGAAGTGATTTGGTCAACTATGAACAGTAATTTAGTCAACTATAAATAGTAATTTTGGTCAACTATGAAGAGTGATTCGGTCAATTGTGAAGAGTGATTCGGTCAACTATGAATAGTAGTTTTGGTTAACTGTGAACAGTAATTTTGGTCAACTGTAAATGTATTTCAAACAAACTATGAACAATGTTGATTACTATTTTTGTTTTGGGTATGTCATTTAAGGAGTATATTTATATAAGGTGTTACTTAACTGAACCAATGTTATTGCCAAAGTGAGAATCATTAGGGCAATTAAGTGCATTTTATATAAATAGAGGTATATTCATGCTAAAATAGTTGGCCCAAAGGAAAATTATTTTATGTCGAATATGTGTTTGAAATGCTCGCACGTAAAGATGTATATTGTTATGTCTATCATGTGCATAATATGTCAGCCCAAAGGAAGGCATGTTGTGTGGCTAATTAAAGTAGTGTGAGCATAATATTCATATAGCATAGCTCGTATACAGTTACATGTTAAATACATAATATGTCGACCCAAAGGAAGGCATATTGTGTGACCGACTAAGGATAATTGTGAGCTATAATTTTTTAATATCAATTAACAAATTATAAGTTGATCCTGTTGGTTGGTCCTAGGAAGATCGTACCGGTTCCACTGTATAAAAAATTTGTACAAGTGTCGAACCTTTCCTAAACAACCTATTGTGTTCTTTAGAAGTTAAATTAGGAATCGCAAATGGAACTTAACATTATTATTCCAAATTTAACTTATCTGTCTTTAATGTTTAGACTTGGATCGTAAGTGAAACTTAACACTATTGATCCAAATTCACCTATCTTATAAATTCAATTAAATATTAATTTCCAAAATTGACTTCCAGGTTAAACTTGGCGAGGCACTAGGCCTTCTTGGATATGGGAGCAACCACCACTTCCTAGACAAAGCCTTTTAAGGAAAGCTAATATTTAATTTCATTATATAACTCTAGGTTTAACCAAAAAGAACAATGGAATCACAAATTCAAAAAATAAAACAAAAGAAACACAAATTCGAAACAAATCCGAAAACTCTAGAATCATATGCCTCTTGTGTTTGGTATTTCCAAAAATAACTATACAAAGAAAACTAGTATGATGCGGAAAACAATTACTAGTCATACCTTTCTTTGTAAGCAAATAACCTCTTGATCTTCTACCGTATTCCTCTTCTTATCTCAGACGTTGTGTGGGCAACGATCTACCGAGATGAGAACCACCAAAGCTCCTTCTTCTCCTTACAAGATTCGGACAACACAAGTACTCCAAGAATAGATGTGGTTCGACCACCACCACCAAGCTCCAAGGGATGCTTCCTTTCTCTCCTTCTTCTCCAAGCTAGAATCCAGCCAACTTCAAGCTCCATGAGATTATAAGGTCCGGCCAATGAAGAAGAAAGAAAAGGAAGAAGGAAAAATAATAGGACCGGCCACCACCAAGGAGGAAAAGAGAGGAAGAAAAATAGAATAGAGTTGTTCTTTTGAAGGCACCTCTACCCTCTCTTTTATAATCCTTGGCCTTGGCAAATAAGGAAAGTTTAATAAAACTTTCTTATATTCTTTGTCATGAAAAAGAAATAATTAATTGATAAAATCAATTTTATTTTCTCTTATTAAAGTGGCTGGCCACAAAGAATTCTCCATTAAGGAAAGTTTTTATTCACAAGAATTAAAACTTCCTAATTTGTTTCCGGAAATTTTTAATAAAAATTTCTCTAAAAATTTTTCCCTTCAAGGTGGATTATAAAAAAAAATTATAAATTAAAATCTTTCTTTTAAACATATGGATGATTTCCAAAAAGGAAAGTTATCTCTACAATTAAAATCTCCTTTCAATCTACAAATAAGGAAAGATATTTATTCTTTTCTTAATCTTTTGTAGAAACTTATAAAAGGAAATATTTAATTTTTAAACTCTCTTTTAAATCATGAACATGGTTACAAAAAATGAAAGTTTTCTTAAAATTAAAATCCACCTTTCAATCTACAAATAAGGAAAGATTTCAAATCTTTTCTTAATCTTTTGTAGAAACCTATAAAAGGAAAGATTTAAATTTTAAACTCTCTTTTAAAATCATGTTATCCACATAAGAAAAAATTTAAATAAAATCCCTTTTATATTATATGTGGCCGACCACACCTAGCTTGGACTCCAAGTTAGGGTCGGCCACTAATCTTGGCTCAATCCTTGGGTATTGGCCGGCTCTAGCTTGGGTTCCAAGATAGCTTGGTCGACCACCAAAGAGTGGGTAAGAAGGTGGGTATAGGTGGGTATAATTCTCTACATACAAGAGGCTACGATAGGGACCGAGAAGAGGAATTGGTTTTGGTCTCCCGATGAAAATAAGCTTCCTGTGTTAACTTAATTTCATCAATAATAATTCATACCACTAAAGAATTATTATTGAACTACCGCACCAATCTCAAATTACATTTTGGGCTCCTTCTTATTATGAGTGTGTTAGTCTCCCTATGTTTAAGATGTCGAATGTCCACTAATTAAATGAGTTACTGACAACTCACTTAATTAATATCTTAGTCCAAGAGTAGTACCACTCAACCTCATCGTCATGTCGGACTAAGTCCACCTACAGGGTTTAACATGACAATCCTTATAAGCTCCTCTTAGGGTCATTCTCAACCTAGATTCTAGGACACAATTTCCTTCTATAATCAACAACACACACTATAAGTAATATCATTTCCCAACTTATCGGGCTTATTGATTTATCGAGCTAAATCTCACCCATTGATAAGTCAAAGAAATAAATACTAAATATATGTGTTTGTTATTATATTAAGATTAAGAGCACACACTTCAATAATAACTAAGGTCTAGTTCTTTTATCAAGTCAGTATAAAAAGAACTTACCTAAAATGGTCCTACTCAATACACTTAGAGTGTACTAATATAATTTATTAGTTAAGATAACTAATCCCTAATAATACTACGACTTTACCGACGGTTTGTTCCTTTCCATCTTAGTCGTGAGCAACTGTTTATAATTTATAAAGAACTGATAACATGATCTTCTGTGCGTGACACCACACACCATGTTATCTACGATATAAAGTAATTGAACAACTACACTGTAGAAATTTTTGACCAATGTGATTCTTTATTTCAAAATAAATGTTTACAAAAGCTAGGCTTTTAGTATACATTCCAACAATCTCCCACTTATACTAAAAGACTAAGCTGCCATATTTGCTGCCATACATATGATTCTCAAACCTTCAACATGCCCATCAAAAGCTCTTGCCTTAAGAGCCTTAGTGAAAGGATCTAACAAGTTATCACTTGATGCAATCTAGGCGGAAAAACTTCTCCTCGTTATACGATTTCTCGTACTTGCGCTCTATTATGTTTACTTGCCTTATGGACTTATGGTTTCTTCAAGTTTGCTACTGCACCACTATTATTACAATAAATTGTAATAATCTTTGGGCAAACCAGAAATCATGTCTAAGGCCATCATGATGTTTCTGAGCCATCCAGCTTCTATGACTGCCTCAGAGGCTATCATATTCTCAGCTTCTATGGTGGATTCCGAAAAACATCTATGCTTAACACTCCTCCATAGTTATGACTTCTCCTCCTAAAGTAAACAAAAAACCCCGAGGTCAACTTACTATTGTCCCTATCTGATTGGAAGTCAAAATCCGTATAACTCACAGGGATCAAATTATCTGCCTTGTAAACTAGCATATAATCTTTAGTCTCTCTAAGGTACTTTAATATATGCTTTACGACAGTCCAATGTCCCAATCTTAGAATACTTTGATATCTGCTAACCATATCTATAGCAAAACAGATATCTTATCTCGTGCATAGCATACATTAGGCTTCCGATAGCCGAAGCATAAAGAACTACCTTTATGTCTTCTATCTCCTTTGATGTCTTCGGAGACATCTCTTTAGATAAAGTTTACTCCATGTCTAAAAGGTAGAAAACCTTTCTTGGAGTCTTGCATGCTTAAACGAGCTAGGATTGTATGAGGCTCGAGATAAGCACAACATTCTTTTCTTGTGATCCCTTGATCCCTAGAATATGTGTGCACTCTCCCAAGTCCTTCATTTTGAATTATTTGGACAATCATACCCTTACTTCCAACAACACTTTGATATTGTTTCCAACTACCAAAAATGTCATCTACGTATAGTACAAGAAATATCACCATGTTTCCATCATACTTCTTGTATACACAAAATTCCTCCGGTCACTGAATAAATCCATATGTCTGGATTACTTTATCAAACTGGATGTTTCCAAGACCTTGAAGCTTTACTTCAGTCTATAGACCGATTGAGCTTACATACATGATGTTCTTTTCCCTTTGCAATGAACCCCTCTGGTTGCTTCATATAGATGCTTTCTTCAAGACTTCCTTTAAGGAAAGCTATCTTGACATCTACTTGTCAAATCGCATAATCCATATGAGCAACAATAGATAAAAGAATTCGGATAGACTTAAGCATGACTACTAATAAAAAGTTTCTCTTTTTCAACAAGTCTTGCTTTGAAAGTTTCAACCTTCCTGTCTGTCCTTCTTTTTTTATTGTGGACCTAATGGATTTTACACCATTCTATAAGCTCCCAGACTTTATTAGAATACATATATTCTAATTCTATATTCATTGCACAAAGATGTTGCATCTTTATCTTGGAGCGCTTCATCATATGTTTGGAAATTAGGTTCATGTTCACCAGGGATCAAGTCTAAAGACTCTTCCAAAACATGAATATTTTAGGTTGCCTAACAACCCTCCCACTACGACGAGGTACTTTATGCAATTGTGTATCATTTGTGATATGTGTTGCAGTTTCTTGTGATATCTTATCTTGTATTGTTGGTACTAGATTAGATGTGTCCTTTATTATTTCCTTAAGGACAAATTTACTTATGGACATGTGGTTCATTACATAGTCCTCTTCTGAAAAATCGGACATTGGTGCTAACCATGACCTTTTAATTTTTTAGGACTATAAACCTCCTTTCGTTTCTCTAGGATAACCCTCAAACAAGTGAACACCTGTCCATCTTATCAGTGTCTCCCTTCAGCACATATGCTGGACTACCCTGAATCCGAATATGCTTTAATTTAGACTTACACCTATTATGCAATTCTATGTGAGCAGATAGTTCTGACTTAGGAGGTACTATGTTCACTTCCGTTTCCAGAATATATCCTTAAAATAAATTTGGTAATTTTCTAAATAACTCAACGATCTAATCATTCCCATAAGAGTCTTATACCTTCTTCCTACACCATTCTGTTGGGGTGTAGCAGGTGCAGTTAGTCGGGATTGAATCCCGTCTTCTGATAAGTGACTCCTAAACTTTCCCAAGAGGTTCTCGCCACTATAATCTCACCATAGTGTCTTGATATTTTTACCTTGGCGTTTCTCCACATCAGCCTTGTACTCTTTGAACTTATCAAAGTACTTAGATGTAGCGCCCGAAAATTCTCAAAACTATTTTAGAAATATTCTATGATTTTTCTGGAATTTTAGGATATTTTTACAGAATTTTTTGAGTAGCGGAAGTAGCAAAAACAAATAGAAAACGAAAACGACCTAAGCGAGAATGGAACCCGAGACCTATGGTTTACGGATAATTCTAGTAACCAGTTGAACCCAGCAGGGTCGTACTGAAAGGAAATGGAGGCAATTAAATTTATATTAGAGTTGGGCCGAAATTACCCACTTAATATAAATAGGGAATTAATAAGTGAAGAGTTATTTTTAACGTAACTTTTCCTCACCCTCACCCTAGCCACGCCGCCCCCTTCTCCTCTTCTTCTCTCGGCGCCAACCACAAGCACACCTAGGGATTCCGTCCCTAGGGCCATAGGAGGAATTTCCAGTGACATCTTGGATACGAGGGCGCTCCCCTCCACGAGAGGAACGCATAGACGTGAGAAGATCGTCGAAAGGATCGTCTTCTCCGGAAGTCTAGCGATTAGAATCGTAAGAAACTTCGAGCAGGAGGTAAGAAACCCCTCACCTGCAGTATAAGTAGTTTTTGTATGATTGTATGTATTGTTTTAGTCGTATGCAGATTTTTAGCAATGGGGTGTGAATTAGCGCACACCAAGCGTTTGATTAAATGCTTAGCTTAGTTAAATGTCATCCTAGGCATTTTAATAGCTTAGATAAATGCAATAGAAGCATTTTTACAGTTCATATGGTCTTGCTACAGCTTTTATGGAACTAGATGTCCAATGGGTGGACTCTCACAGTCGCCTCTAGGTTCAGACAACCTAGCTCTAGGTTCAGATAACCTAGAAAGAGCAAGACAATCAATAATTAGCTATGTTCAGTATTTTACTTTTTTTCAGTGGCACTGTACAGGATTAGATATCCATTGGGTTGAACTCCCATAGTCATCCCTAGGTTCAGCTAACCTAGTAACCCTACTAAATTTGGGACTTGTAAACCCGGGTCTAGTTGGGGATGCGCGCACAGCAAAGTACAGTTGCCGGGCCCAAACAGCAGCTTAATTATTATTTTAATCTACTTATGAATATAGTTTTCAAACATCACAAATTAGTCATGTGAGTTCAGTCAGCTTTAGCGTCAGATTAGTATTAGCTTAGCTCAGTTTCATATCAGTTTAGTTTTCTGTTGATACAACATGATAGTTTATGATTAGTTCTATTGCTATGATCAGTTTTATTTTTATGTGTTGTATGTCATGCCATGTTTAGCATATTCAGTATGTTCTTTTCATATAGCATGTTTTCAAAGCATGATTTGCATCGATTGCATGTTTTAGTGAGGTAGATGGTTTCTTACAGATACTTTCTTTTCCTTATATTGCAGATAAAGGTAAAGGAAAGATGGACTAGCGGAGGCTGGAGGTCAATGCAATGATGAAGATGTGTGTGGAAGGAACCTGGAGTAGAGATCTTGGAGAAACTAGCAAACTAAAACTTTAGTTTTATATAACGTTATTTTCACATTTTTAGTTATTTTGATGCATGAATCATGAAAGACCTGTTTAGATTGTTAGTAATCATGCTTAGAATGTCAATTAAATGTTGTTAGTATGTTTATAGCCATGTTAGAACTCACTTGTATGAATTTGGCACGAAACAATGCTGAAATCAGAGTTCTGGTATGAAATCAGAAACCCCAATCGATCGGTCGATCGATTGGAGGCTTCTCAATCGATCAGCCGATCGATTGGGGAGTTCGTACCGCGAACAGTAGGCTTCTGGATCGATCAACCGATCGATCCAGCAAATTCTGTCGCGAACAGTAGGCTCTGGGATCGATCACTGGATCGATTGGCTAGTCTGGATCGATCAGCCGATCGATCCAGAATATTGGCCCAAGCACAGTAGCGTGCTGGATCGATCACTGGATCGATCCAACCTAAGCCTCACATACAGTAGCCATCTGGATCGATCAATGGATCGATCCGGCCATTCCAATCAATCCGGGGATCGATTGGGAGGCCTGACATCAGCAAGAAACTCTTAGTTAAGTTCCTTGACCATTGGGGGATGTAATATATGTCATGAATAGTTTAGATTACACCCCTTAGCACATGTAGAACCAAGAAATGATGATAGTTTAGCAAAATTTTAAATAGTACAGTTTCGCAACTTAGATTTAATGATGGTCATGGAATAGTTAGCACAGCATAATGTGACGATTCGACCTTACAGCTTAGTTAGTAGAAGGTGGGTCGTTACATTAGACTTGTGGTACATCAAGTAAATGTACCCACATCTCGAATAGTCATCTATAAAAGAGACGAAATATTCGAGACAACCTCTTGCCTGGATAGTCAAAGGTCCACACAAATCAGAATGAACCAATTTCAATATATCTTTGGCTCCATACCCCTTAGACTTAAAAGCTTCTTGGTTATTTTTCCTTCCAAGTAAGACTCGCAGGTTGGAATGATTTCCACTACCAATGAACCCAAGAGTTCATTGATTATTATCCTTTGAATCCTACTCAAGTTAATATAACCTAGCTTTAGATGCCAGAATAAGATTGGTTCATTTCTGAAGGTTTCTTTCTCTTATTAAAGTTAGAAGATATGTTATTAATTTCCATTTGTTGCATTGTGGGAGTTATTAGATTTTTAAATTGCCAACCTACGTACCAGAACAGATAACTTCCCTCTTTTTCTTGATAACAACTTTGTTATTTAAAAGAGGCAGAATATCAAGTTCTTTAAATAGTTTAGAAACTGGAAACTAGTTCTTTCTAAACTTGGTACGTAAAGATAATTTCTCAAAAAAAATCCATGTTTTATTCCTATCGAAGGATAAACATCTCCCACTGCAACAGCTGCTACTTTTGTAGTAATGCCCATGTAGACGGTGATTTTTCTTTTATATAATTGTCAGGTTTCCTGGAACCTCTGCAATAAATTGAAGGCATGATCAGTGGTTCTCGTATCTACACACCAGGTACTGGTAGATAACTCCACTAAACATGTAACAACTAATGAATAAAATACACCTGAATTGTTCTTAGTTCTAAGAAGACAATCCACCTTAATGTCCAAGTCCTATTTCCAATCATTATGATTGGGACTACTAAGTCTTTTCTATAGTATAACAACTAGGGGATTGACTAACATTTAAAATCCTAAGAATCATAAAAATATTTGGTCAAGACCAATACCTTAAAATCTCCATGAATTTTGTATGTCACAATAGTGTGGACGTATACAAAATCAAATAGGAGATTTTATCCATTAATTTTATTATCTTGTCAACCTATCTTTATGACAAATAAAATTAATAGTTGGTCTTTCTTTGATCAAATATTTGGTCAAAACTTCGAATTTAAAATAATATTGATTCCTCAAAATAATATCATTTAAATTCACTAACACCTCAAACACCATGAATTTTGCATGCCACGATAGTGTGGACGTATACAAAATTGAGCATTTGTAAGAGGAGGGTTATGCCCATTAATAACCTTGTCATCCTATCTTTATGACAAATAAAATTACCTCAAACATCGTGAATATTGTATGTCACGATAGTGCGGACGTATACAAATTCAAATATTTATAAGAGGGGTATTACGCATTAATTTTATTATCTTATCAACCTGACAAATAAAATTACCTCAAACACCATGAATTTTGTATGTCACGATAGTGTGGACGTATACAAAATCTCATCATTTGTAAGAGGGGGTTTTAATTTTATTATCTTGTCAATTTATCTTTATGACAAATTAATTAATAGTTGGTTTTCTTCGATCACACAAATAATAGCAGTGACTCCGATGGGGAGTATACTATTAAGTGTGCCTAAGTGTATACCATTACTTGATACTTAGTCCATTAAGTAAGATTGTGCCCCTTCCGATGGGGAAGATCACACGATCCTAAATAATTTCCTATAACCATCCAAATATGGAAGTTTGATCTAGTGATCTGCAAACAAACTCATCCGATATGGAGGAAGGCACTCAGAGCCAACACGCAAGCTTGTTGCATCACTTACAAATCAGTAATGGAGACCATGGGATTCATATACTAATCCCTCTCCCACTTAGTTATTTATGGTGAGGAATTTTAATCTATGCTAGCATACATCACATGCACACACATATCACAGTAAATAAAAGCAATAAATATGGAAATTAATTTTTCAACTATTATGGCTTCTTCCATCACTGCCCTTCACGTGCTTCTAGCCCTCAGGTTCATGTCGTCGGGTCCATCGAGCTTCCTTTTTCCGCTGCACCTCTAGTCCTTCGATAGCACCACGCCTCGCAAGGATACGATCTGCGATAAAAATAGAATTTTTACATATATCGATCCTATATTCCATAAAGGAATGTACATGTAATCTAGATCGAAACAAAAATGTAAAATTCTAATAACTAATACAGCTCCTGCTGTATTTAATTTTACAATCATGCACACACAATAAAATTCCCTTGACATATCCAAGGGTCCAATCGCACACAATATCTATATGTCATAATAGTTGGAGCCTGCAACTACAAAGTAAGCACATCCTACTATTATCCTGGCTAAATTATGTATGACATGTGCATAATCTATTTGAAAACCAAACACACAGAGGCAAACCCTAGCTCTGATACCAATTGTAAACCCTAGCTCTGATACCAATTGTTGGTTGGTCCTAGGAAGATCGTACCGGGTTTCACTGTACAAAAATTTTGTACAAGTGTCGAACCTTTCCTAAACAACTTATTGTGTTCTTTAGAAGTTAAATTAGGAATCCAAACGGAACTTAACATTATTAATTCCAAATTTAACTTATCTGTTCTTAATGGTTTAGACTTGGATCGCAAGCGAAACTTAACACTATTGATCCAAATCCACCTATGTTATAAATTCAATTAAATATTAATTTCCAAAATTGGCTTCCAGGTTAAACATGGTGAGGGACTAGGCCTTCTTGGATATGGGAGCAACAACCACTTCCTAGACAAAGCCTTTTAAGGAAAGCTAATATTTAATTTCCTTATATAACTCTAGGTTTAACCAAAAAGAATAATCGAATCACAAATTCGAAAAATAAAACAAAAGAAACACAAATTCGAAACAAATCCGAAAACTCTAGAATCATATGCCTCTTGTGTTTGGTATTTCCAAAAATAACTATACAAAGAAAACTAGTATGATGCGGACAATAATTACTAGTTATACCTTTCTTTGTAAGCAAATAACCTCTAGATCTTCTATCGTATTCTTCTTCTTATCCCGGACGTTGAGTGGGCAATGTGTCACGCCCCGGAGGAGTCCATGTCCGACATAATTTCGGCAGCATCTCCCCTGTACGACGGACAATCTGAAACTTTACTACATCACCATATACCTCAGCCACATGCGGCTGGAATAATAACAATAATAATAATCAAACAAGCACACCATTCACACAGTTTATATCAATTTCAGCCTCTGGCTGACACAACCACGCAGTTTAATAGTAAACAAACAGAACAGTGATAAGCAGACTCAAAATCCACCCTACTCAACTACACCCATAAAGCTCAAAACCGATATCCTACTCCACTACACTCATAAAACACAAATCACAACGAACTTACCTCTTCTGCCGTCTAGGCAGGTATGTAGTAAAACATATCGAATAAAAATCCATCAACAACTACAATCCATACAAGCTCCAAGTATCAAAACAAAACAAGTTCAAAACATAGTCTAGTACATAAAGCCAAAAGGTAAATAAACAGCCTCGTGGCTGCAGGGGACTAGCAACTGGAACTCTCTCCTGACAGCATCAACCTGAAATAGCAACGGAGGAGGGTGTGAGTCCAACACTCAACAGGTACAACTGATATGCATAATAAAGAATATAACAACTAGCACTAATGTAATACCCACTAAGCTTGTAAGATAAATATATGAATGTGGGATTTTTCCTTAGAAAAATAATAGGAAGTGAGTTGAAGCAAAAAGAAATAAAATGAAATAAAAAGAAGAGGAGGTCAAGGATTGAACCATGAACCTCTTATATTATATTTCATAGAATTAATTAGTGGAAACCAATTGGGATAGAGAGAAGATATTGATAGCAAAGGAGGGAAACTCATGATAAAGGTAAGAGTAAAAGCTAGCCAAAAGAAAACAAGTAAGGAGCAAGAGAAAGGCAACTTGCCTTCCTCCCTTTCTCTCCCTCTTTCTCTCTTCTCTTGCCGAAAATAAAAGAGGCTAATTAAGGGGATTCATTCCCCCTTATTTCACCATGAATGATGAGGATAAATAAATAAATAAAAATAAAAAGAAATAGAAAAAAAGGCTAAGGGAGAAGGAAAGCAAAAACCAAGTTTGCTACCTCTTCCCCCTTAACATAAAAGAGAATATGTAAAGGGAAAATTCTATTTTCTCTCATTTTCTCTCACTCTTCCTCTTCCTCACCGAGAACACCACAGTCCCCTCTCCTCCACCTTCGGCCTTAAAGCCAAGGTTTTCTCCTAGGAAGCCTAAGATACAAGGAGGACTAAGCAAGGGAATCAAGGGAAAAGGAACTAGAAGAAGAGGCTATTTCTTCTCCACCATACCTTAGATCCACAAGCGAAAAGGATGTAAGCTTCCCCTCACCTGTGGTACAAGGCTTTTATGTGATTTTCGAATTCTATAAGGATTAGAAAACCTAGGAAAGAATTTGAGAAAATTCGGCTAAAGAAAGGGTTTTCAAATCTAGGATGAGTTAAACAAGTCCTTATTTCATGATATTCTTTCTATGCTATGTAGGAAGGATTTTCTTCATGTTTTTATACTTAAATGATGCTTGATCAGAGGAGTACCTAACCCTAGAATTTTGCCCAAAAATATGTTAAGGAGGTTAGGGAAAAATATTGTTTAACTAAACTAGTACAAAATTTCTCCCATGAAATACTAAGGGTTTTTATTGGTTTTCTTGCTTGAAAGTTACTTGAAACCAAATAAATCCATTTATATGTTTCGGCCAAGAAGAGGGTTTAGGGTTAGGAAGACCTTTAAATGTAAATAACCATGTTTGTATGATAGAATATAGAGTTCTCTTAAAGAATTGCATGTTGTACATTGCTAGAAATTCATGAACTCTTATTTTAGATTTTTGGCCATGATAAGATGGATAGTTTAGAAAAACTTAAACAAAATTCTAATATGCTCAAGACCTCTGTGATATTATGATATGAAAGTTGTTTAATGCTCTTATGTTTAAATTGAGTATAGAAAATTAGTTACATGATATATGACATGTAAGATCACAAGAGTCTTAGCTTGTTTATGAACCAACTTTGTATATGATATTCTTAGTAATTTTTGCCATGAAACTTACTTAGGTTTTCCATGCTTTAGGCCACTTAAAACCTAGTTTAAAGAATGGTAGGTTTTGGCCATGAGGAAAAAAATAAAGGAAAAAGGGAAAGAAACCTAGGAAGCCTAAGACACAATTCACATGTATGTTTATTATGCTTGTCTTTATACATGCTATGAAACTTGTATGATTTCTTATGTGTTTAGGCTATTTGAAGCAAGTTTATTTACTGTTGAGTTTCGGCCAAGTAGGGTTTAAAAGACCTAGAGGCCTTAGAAATGAAACCAAATGTGTTAAAAGTGCTTCTTATGAAAATAGGATAATGTGTTGATTGTGTCACATGCTTGTATAATTTTTCCATGACCTAAATGGACTATTGTATGTTTCGGCCATGAAGGAATAGATGCCCTAGAAACCCTAGAACAAGAATTAAATATACTTATGTCACTTTACATGGAATATGATAAGTAGAAAGACAAAGTTCCCATGCTATATGTTGTTTAATGACCTAATTGAGGCTAGGGTAAGTTTCGGCCATACATGTTGTATAATGTCTTGTTATGAATTCATACATGAGGTTAGTTCAAATTCACATGCTTGTATGTTAGTTTTTAGCCCTAATGAACACTTGTTAAAAGTTTGACTATGACATATGTTAAGGGCTTGAAGGACTTAGGAATTAGCTCAATATGCTTACTATGTTACTAGAAAAAAAATGCTATAAATATGGTTTAAGGTTTCCATGCTTTCATGACATTTGGGACCTTGTTTATATACTGATAGGGTTCGACCACATGAGTTTAAGGACTTGGAGAACTTAGAAACCAAGTAAATCATACTTATAATGCTTCCTATGAAATTCATGTAATGATAATTTAGGTTTCACATGCTTGAGGTTGTTTTTACCTAAATTGAGACCTAAGGGGGTTTGGCCATGATAGGAACCCAAGGGTTTAGGAAGCTTAGAACCCAAATTAATTATGTTACCATGTTTCTTATGTTAGTATAATCACATGATACACCCTTATGCTTAAACATGTATGCTTGTGATTTATACTTTCCATTATATGATATGTGCTTAGAATATGCATGCTTTGATGATACTTAATGTGCTTAGAATATGCATGTTCTTATGATATGCTATGTGGATAGAAATATGCATGCTTTGATGATATGCTATGTGCTTAGAATATGCATGCTTTTATGATATGCTATGTGGTGAAAATATGCATGTTTTTCTTTATGATATGATGTATGCCTAAGTGATGCATACTTTTATGACATGATGTATGCCTAAGTGATGCATACTTTTATGATATGATGTATGCCTAAGTGATGCATACTTTTATGACATGATGTGTGCCTAAGTGATGCATACTTTTATGATATGATGTATGCCTAAGTGATGCATACTTTTATGACATGATGTATGCCTAAGTGATGCATACTTTTATGATATGATGTGTGCCTAAGTGATGCATGCTTTTATGATGTATGATATGTATAAGTATGACATGTACTTTACTTTATGTGGCTTGTACCAAGGGTGGACTCCATAAGCCGGTCGATGGAATAAGACTCGGGCCTCGTTAGGGATGGGCTCCTAAGTGCCCCTAGGTCGATGGAGTAAGACTCGGGCCTAGTATGTTTGCCTTGTAGGGTTCAAGACTTGCTACCTTGGGCCTACATAGGTTGCGCGCAATATGTAAGTGGTACATAGCCGGGATCCCCTTTAAGTTGAGATTATGTTCAAGTATATATGTAAAAAGAAATAGTTTTAAAGATCATGAGACGTACACATGTTTTTCGGATACATGTTTTCAAAAATCATATTGCATATACTTTATGATCATGTTGTGATGATGCTATGATTTATGATATGCCATGATATGATTATGTTATGTTTCATGCTATGCTGAGATGATATGCCATGATATGATTATGTTATGTTTCATGCTATGTTTAAAGAGATGATATGTCATGATATGATTATGTTATGTGTCATGCTATGATTTAGGAGATGATATGCCATGACTAGTTATGATGTTTGTTATGCTGCACGATATGCTTAAAGAATAGGATATGTTATACCATGACTAGTTGAGATTATGTTAAGTTGAGACATTCTTTGATTATATGTTGATTTTGGTTTTAGTGAGTAGGAAAGGAACTTACTGAGCCATGAGTGCTCACAGCTTACTTTCCTTGTACCACAGATAAAGGGAAAAGCTGGATGAGCTAAAGGAGCAGCAGGAGAGGCAAGGAGATGTGTGTGGCGGTGGCTAGGCAATCAAATAAGAACCTGCTTTAAGAACCTTTAAGAATTACGCTTTGGTTTCATAAATTGTAGTACTAAATGGATGACTTGATGTTATGTTTTTATTTATCTTGTTATTATGTTATGGAAACCATATTAGTGTAGTTCGGTTTTAATTAAGTTAAGAAAAATAATTTTAAGTCTTCCGCTGTAATATGTACGTAGAGTATCGTAACCCCGTCCCTTAGGGTTAGCAGGGAGGGCGGGCGTTACAGGTTGGTATCAGAGCCAAAGTTATTGCCAGCTCACTACACACACATCAAGCCTCCTACCTGCCGCTCCAAGTAAGAATGTTTATGCTAAATTTACTTGTTATATGCTTATGTTTAATTTTCTTGTTATATGTTTATGTTTGATTTTCTTGTCATATGCTTATGCTTAATTTTCATGATTATATAACTTATGCTTTATTTTCTTTCTTGTTATATTGCCCATGCTTTATTTTCTTTACTACATTGCTTATGCTTTATTTCCTTATATTACATTGTTTGTCATTATAATCCTTATTTTTCCTTATGTTGTTTATGCTTTAGTTTCATGTTCTACTTGCTTATGCTTTATTCTATACTTTTAGTTATAAATTAGATTAGGATTACATATTGATAGGTTAGGAATAATACTAGAACAAATAGATAGAAACAAAACAATATGTTAGATTGGCTAAAAACGATAACCACTTACACTAGTCTGTTTGTCCTTATTTAGATAAACATGGTTAGGACACGCAATGCCAGAACAGTGACTCCACCAGATCCGACACGAGATAGTCGTAGACCTCCATCGGAGATCATAGAGCAACAACGATTGATCACTACCTTAATGGGTCAACGAGGCAACTCGATCACCCGGTGAATCCACTACTGTACCTATACTGTGCCCCACCGCATACCCCTACTCCGATGGTCCGACAAGAGGCCTATCTGATTCAGTGGCAAAGGCTTAAGAAGCATTCTCGGAAACTGTGAACCATGGGATGCACAAGCCTAGCTCAAAACCGTGGAGAACATAATGGAACTATTGGATTGGCACGAACACGAGAAGGTCAAATGCGCGTCGTTCTGTCTTACCGGAGATGCCGGATGTGGTGGGACAGAGTAAAGGTGAAAAAACAAATAAACCAAATGCAGTGGACAGATTTTGAGACAGAGTTCTTAGAGGAATTCTTCCATATGCGGTGACCAACAAGCACTATGGACGAGTTCACCGAGTTTGCAAGGTGATCATATTAATGAAGCGTTAAGAGGTTCAACCGCCGCGTGCCTAGAACTGGTCCGAAGAAAAGAAAGGGTCCGTTAATGTTAAAATGCTCCGACCGAGATAGCTCTACGTGAGTTGCGAGTTAATAGACGCAGCAAAAGGAGCTAGTCGGCAGTGCCAGGTCGAAAACCTATCGGGAAGCAATGAACAAGGGCAAGAACCAAGCACGACCGAGCACAAAATCACACAATACGGAGATGGAAAGGAAACTCGGTGGAAAGAGGAAGCAGTGGAATAAAACAAAAGGTGGTCCGGCCAATAAGCGAGACTAAGTACCCTCATTGTGCCACATGTGGGAAGATGCATTCGGAGTATGTCTTGAGCACCAAAAGTGCTACAACTGCGGAAGGGAAGGTCATTTGGCAAGAAATTGCCCTACTCAGCCTCAGGCACCACCTTCGCAGAACTTCCAGAGCAGGAGTACCCCCGCAGCTTCACGGATGCAAGCGCCATAGAAGGGACTTCAATCAGCCAAGGAAGATTGGAGGCCCCTCCCACTATGACCAATGCCGAGTCTACTCTCTCGCTCAAGATGACATGGCGAACGCCTCTACTATCGTCACAAGTCAGCTATCTAATTTCAGTCAGTATGCTAGAATTTTTTTATTCAATACTGAAAGCGAACCGATGAGGGAATCCATCGAGAAACTGAAACTTGTTTCGTATCCATTAGTTGAAACCATGTCCGGACGACTCTCTACCCTCACCATAACACCAACGTTATTTGAGAACATGTTAGAGAAGCAAACCAGGGACCCGAGCCTTCAAAGAATTAAACAAGAGACCGCAGAAGGAAAGAATGACGGGTTTCGTATCGCAGACGATGGAATATTATACCTCAGGGATCGATTATGTATTCGAGGATCCGAGAGTTGCGAAAAGAATCTTGAAGAAGCCCATACAACGCCTTATGCAATGCACGGTTCCACTAAGATGTACGGACACGAAAAAGAAATTTTGGTGGTCCAGATGAGAAGTGGCTCAGCCAAGTAGACTTGTCGACGTGCCAAGGTAAAGCGAACACCAGAGACCCGGTGGATTATTACAACCTGTCCAAATTCCAGAATGGAAATGGGAAGAAATCTCCATGGATTTCATTTCAGGTCTACCCAAGACGACAAACGGATATGATGCTATATGGGTGATCGTGGACAAATTGACGAAGTCTGCACACTTTTTGGCGATCAAGATGACTTATTCAACTGAACAACTAGCTCAGATATATGTTAAGGAAATCGTCAGATTACATGGTATCCCTAAGACCATTATTTCTGATAGAGACGAACGTTTGTCTCGCACTTTTGGGAAACGTTGAAGGCCCTCGGCACAAAGTTGTTGTTTAGCGCCTTCCACCCAGGCATCGATGGGCGAAAGAGTAAATCAAATATTGGAGGATATGTTAAGAGCTTGTGCCTTGGACTTCAAGGGGAGCTGGTGCCGATATTTATACCTGGCAGAATTCGCCTACAATAATAGCTACCAAGCTACTATTGGAATGGCACCTTACGAAGCTCTATATGGGAGGAAGTGTAGATCTCCTATATGCTGGTATGAAAGTGGTGAAAAGAAGGAAATGGGGTTCCGAACGGAACTTATTGATGACACCACCCGAGCTATACAAAAGATCCGTCAACGAATAGAAACCGCTCAGAGTCGGCAGAAGAATTATCTTAGATAAACGACACAGACCGCTAGAATTCAACATCGGAGACTTGGTATTCCTTAAAGTATCCCCCATGAAAGGGATAATGAGGTTCGGAAAGAGGAGCAAGCTAAGCCCACGATACGTAGGACCGTATCGGATTTTGGAGAGAGTGGGCCAAGTTGCATACAGACTAGAACTACCTTCAGACATGACCGCCATTCACAACGTGTTCCATGTATCGATGCTCAAGAAATGTACTCCCAGCATAGATCAAGTGATTGAGCCTCAGTCGGTACAGGTGCAGGAAGACCTGAGTTACGAAAGTAAACCCATCAAGATTCTGGATCGAGAAATAAAGAGGTTAAGGAACAAAGAAATACCCTTAGTAAAGGTCTTGTGGCGGAATCAACGATTCGAAGAAGCCACCTGGGAACGCGAGGACGATATGAAACAAAAGTACCCGGAGTTATTTTAAAGTTCGAGGACGAACTTTTTATGAGGTACGGGGTACTGTAATACCCACTAAGCTTGTAAGATAAATATATGAATGTGGGATTTTTCCTTAGAAAAATAATAGGAAGTGAGTTGAAGCAAAAAGAAATAAAATGAAATAAAAAGAAGAGGAGGTCAAGGATTGAACCATGAACCTCTTATATTATATTTCATAGAATTAATTAGTGGAAACCAATTGGGATAGAGAGAAGATATTGATAGCAAAGGAGGGAAACTCATGATAAAGGTAAGAGTAAAAGCTAGCCAAAAGAAAACAAGTAAGGAGCAAGAGAAAGGCAACTTGCCTTCCTCCCTTTCTCTCCCTCTTTCTCTCTTCTCTTGCCGAAAATAAAAGAGGCTAATTAAGGAGATTCATTCCCCCTTATTTCACCATGAATGATGAGGATAAATAAATAAATAAAAATAAAAATAAATAGAAAAAAAAGGCTAAGGGAGAAGGAAAGCAAAAACCAAGTTTGCTACCTCTTCCCCCTTAACATAAAAGAGAATATGTAAAGGGAAAATTCTATTTTCTCTCATTCTTCCTCTTCCTCACCGAGAACACCACAGTCCCCTCTCCTCCACCTTCGGCCTCAAAGCCAAGGTTTTCTCCTAGGAAGCCTAAGATACAAGGAGGACTAAGCAAGGGAATCAAGGGAAAAGGAACTAGAAGAAGAGGCTATTTCTTCTCCACCATACCTTAGATCCACAAGCGAAAAGGATGTAAGCTTCCCCTCACCTGTGGTACAAGGCTTTTATGTGATTTTTGGATTCTATAAGGATTATAAAACCTAGGAAAGAATTTGAGAAAATTCGGCTAAAGAAAGGGTTATCAAATCTAGGATGAATTAAATAAGTCCTAATTTCATGATATTCTTTCTATGCTATGTAGGAAGGATTTTCTTCATGTTTTTATACTTAAATTATGCTTGATCAGAGGAGTACCTAACCCTAGAATTTTTCCCAAAAATATGTTAAGGAGGTTAGGGAAAAATATTGTTTAACTAAACTAGTACAAAATTTCTCCCATGAAATACTAAGGGTTTTTATTGGTTTTCTTGCTTGAAAGTTACTTGAAACCAAAGAAATCCATTTATATGTTTCGGCCAAGAAGAGGGTTTAGGGTTAGGAAGACCTTTAAATGTAAATAACCATGTTTGTATGATAGAATATAGAGTTCTCTTAAAGAATTACATGTTGTACATTGCTAGAAATTCATGAACTCTTATTTTAGATTTTCGGCCATGATAAGATGGATAGTTTAGAAAACTTAAACAAAATTCTAATATGCTCAAGACCTCTGTGATATTATGATATGAAAGTTGTTTAATGCTCTTATGTTTAAATTGAGTATAGAAAATTAGTTACATGATATATGGCATGTAAGATCACAAGAGTCTTAGCTTGTTTATGAACCAACTTTGTATATGATATTCTTAGTAATTTTTGCCATGAAACTTACTTAGGTTTTCCATGCTTTAGGCCACTTAAAACCTAGTTTAAAGAATGGTAGGTTTCGGCCATGAGGAAAAAAATAAAGGAAAAAGGGAAAGAAACCTAGGAAGCCTAAGACACAATTCACATGTATGTTTATTATGCTTGTCTTTATACATGCTATGAAACTTGTATGATTTCTTATATTTTTAGGCTATTTGAAGCAAGTTTATTTACTGTTGAGTTTTGGCCAAGTAGGGTTTAAAAGACCTAGAGGCCTTAGAAATGAAACCAAATGTGTTAAAAGTGCTTCTTATGAAAATAGGATAATGTGTTGATTGTGTCACATGCTTGTATAATTTTTCCATGACCTAAATGGACTATTGTATGTTTCGGCCATGAAGGAATTGATGCCCTAGAAACCCTAGAACAAGAATTAAATATACTTATGTCACTTTACATGGAATATGATAAGTAGAAAGAAAAAGTTCCCATGCTATATGTTGTTTAATGACCTAATTGAGGCTAGGGTAAGTTTCGGCCATACATGTTGTATAATGTCTTGTTATGAATTCATACATGAGGTTAGTTCAAGTTCACATGCTTGTATGTTTGTTTTTAGCCCTAATGAACAATTGTTAAAAGTTTGATTATGACATATGTTAAGGGCTTGAAGGACTTAGGAACTAGCTCAATATGCTTACTATGTTACTTGAAAAAAAATGCTATAAATATGGTTTAAGGTTTCCATACTTTCATGACATTTGGGACCTTGTTTATATACTGATAGGGTTCGGCCACATGAGTTTAAGGACTTGGAGAACTTAGAAACCAAGTAAATCATACTTATAATGCTTCCTATGAAATTCATGTAATGATAATTTAGGTTTCACATGCTTGAGGTTGTTTTTACCTAAATTGAGACCTAAGGGGGTTTGGCCATGATAGGAACCCAAGGGTTTAGGAAGCTTAGAACCCAAATTAATTATGTTACCATGTTTCTTATGTTAGTATAATCACATGATACACCCTTATGCTTAAACATGTATGCTTGTGATTTATACTTTCCATTATATGATATGTGCTTAGAATATGCATGCTTTGATGATACTTAATGTGCTTAGAATATGCATGTTCTTATGATATGCTATGTGGATAGAAATATGCATGCTTTGATGATATGCTATGTGCTTAGAATATGCATGCTTTTATGATATGCTATGTGGTGAAAATATGCATGTTTTTCTTTATGATATGATGTATGCCTAAGTGATGCATACTTTTATGACATGATGTATGCCTAAGTGATGCATACTTTTATGATATGATGTATGCCTAAGTGATGCATACTTTTTTGGCATGATGTGTGCCTAAGTGATGCATACTTTTATGACATGATGTATGCTTAAGTGATGCATACTTTTATGATATGATGTGTGCTTAAGTGATGCATGCTTTTATGATGTATGATATGTATAAGTATGACATGTACTTTACTTTATGTGGCTTGTACCAAGGGTGGGCTCCATAAGCGCCCCGGGGTCGATGGAATAAGACTCGGGCCTCGTTAGGGATGGGCTCCTAAGTGCCCCTAGGTCGATGGAGTAAGACTCGGGCCTAGTATGTTTGCCTTGTAGGGTTCAAGACTTGCTACCTTGGGCCTAAATAGGTTGCGCGTAATATGTAAGTGGTACATAGCCGGGATCCCCTTTAAGTTGAGATTATGTTCAAGTATATATGTAAAAAGAAATGGTTTTAAAGATCATGAGACGTACACATGTTTTTCGGATACATGTTTTCAAAAATCATATTGCATATACTTTATGATCATGTTGTGATGATGTTATGATTTATGATATGCCATGATATGATTATGTTATGTTTCATGCTATGCTTTAAGAGATGATATGCCATGATATGATTATGTTATGTTTCATGCTATGCTTTAAGAGATGATATGCTATGCTTTAAGAGATGATATGCCATGATATGATTATGTTATGTTTCATGCTATGCTTAAAGAGATGATATGCCATGATATGATTATGTTATGTGTCATGCTATGATTTAGGAGATGATATGCCATGACTAGTTATGATGTTTGTTATGCTGCATGATATGCTTAAAGAATAGGATATGTTATACCATGACTAGTTGAGATTATGTTAAGTTGAGACATTCTTTGATTATATGTTGATTTTGGTTTTAGTGAGTAGGAAAGGAACTTACTGAGCCATGAGTGCTCACAGCTTACTTTCCTTGTACCACAGATAAAGGGAAAAGCTGGATGAGCTAAAGGAGCAGCAGGAGAGGCAAGGAGATGTGTGTGGCGGTGGCTAGGCAATCAAATAAGAACATGCTTTAAGAACCTTTAAGAATTACGCTTTGGTTTCATAAATTGTAGTACTAAATGGATGACTTGATGTTATGTTTTTATTTATCTTGTTATTATGTTATGGAAACCATATTAGTGTAGTTCGATTTTAATTAAGTTAAGAAAAATAATTTTAAGTCTTCCGCTGTAATATGTACGTAGAGTATCATAACCCCGTCCCTTAGGGTTAGCAGGGAGGGCGGGCGTTACTACTAATCATTCGTACAGTCTCCTGATACAAGAAAGATAAAATGCAACTGAAGAATACAGGAGAAAACTGTACTAACCAAGACCAAGGTATAAGCATAACAGGGTCATCAGACCGAGAGTGTCATAATCCTGTATGCATGCCAATCATATGCATCCATATAAATGCAGCAAGTAAATGCAGCAAACACAAGCAATAAATGCATCATGCATATGATGCCAATGACATGGTCACCCCTGACGCCAGTTAGCCATCTCACACACAATGGTGAGTCCGAGTGGGTAGGGCTGTGACAACCGTGCACTCTGACATCACTGCCTCTGATGAGTGACCGAGTGGACGGGATGCTGTCGGAGTACACACATACTCCTACCCCAAACCATAAATGGGGGAGCGCAATGCTCTCATCTCCCGGTACACGATGACGGGGAGGAATCTCTACCGGCTACCACGCAGCGTCACACTACCCATCAGCGGACCAACGGAGCCAAACAAAGTCCAACTTCCTACCTGCTACCACGCTGCTACACTAAACCAACGGAGCCAAACAGAGCGGAACTGTCTGCCGGCTACCACGCTGAGTCACCAGACCAACGGAGCCAAACAGCAGAACTGCCACACACCTGTCTGATATACCACTAACCCATGAGTGGTGGTGTGTACAGATACATGTAACTGGCGATGTGCTCTACAATAATGGAGCAGATAATCGCACAGCATGCAATCATGCAAGATGATGCATGACACTAAACATGGCAATATCATGAACAGCATAACAATAACCATATAAATAAATACAAAGTGTGTACCACAGGACAATGTATCAAATGAAAGGTACACAATCATATAGGGAATCAAATAAACCCTAGGTCCAGAATATAATGCATAATATGGTTGTGTCACTACCTCTAAAGCCTGTATGATCAGGTAAATAATAACTTGCAGTGCATAATAAGTAAACAAGCAAACATGTATCAGATCATATAGTGACCAACCGAAACAAATGGAAAACACAATCATTGCTATATGTTAAACACATTATTATGCATATCAAAAGACATAAGTCAAAGTACCCGCCTCCAATCGAAAAGGTCCAATCCGATAATCGAGATACTCATCTCGCGTCAAACTCCTGTGTTATTAAACAAAGGTCTAGTTTAGCTAATTCTATCATACAATAATTAGCCAAACTAAATTCTAATCTAATTAAGAAGTTCTAAATTGGATCCAACTAATCAACCCAACACAATTAACGAACTCTAATTAAATAAAATCAGTGGATCCACTAGAATTAGTTCCTTAACCCTAATCATCCTAACATAAGGATTAACCTAACAAACGGAATATCACTTACCTGAGTTGAATGCCTCAGCCGATAACTCACTGCCGGAGATGTTGCTACCAAAAGCTTTCCAGCCAACACCACCCAGAACCCACTCAAATTCCGGTCGACCACAGCTATCCACCGGTGGCTGGAGCACAGAAAGGAATCGACAACAAGGCAATGAAGAGAGATCGTCGCTGGAGCAGAAAGCTCAACTGAAGTAAGGCTAAAACTAGGGCACAGAATGTACCACTGGGCGGCAATCTAAGGCAGAGACGACAGTCAGAAATTGGGCGGCGCCGGCACTCTATAGTCAGAGTCGATTGTTGGGGTCAGCGGCAGCACAGAGGAGAGGAGAAAGGGGAAATCGGCCTGGCCGATTAGGGCACGGCTTGCGGTCGGCGAGGAAGGAGGATCGGCTAGGGCAAAGAGGCGGCGTCGCTGTGGCGGCTTCGTGCTGGAAGAAGGCTCGGCCGACACTCGTGTGGTGTAGTCGAAAAGAAGGGAGATCGGCGCGCGGCTCGGCGAGGTGGCAGAGCAAGGTGGCACCGTCGGGTGGAGGACGAAGAGGAGAAGAATCGGGCGAAAGAAGAGAAATAAAAAGGAAGGAGAAGAACCGCCTTGAGCGGTTAGGGCACGAGATGATTTCGGTGGGGGAAAGAAGAGAGGCGCGCGGGAGGGTTCGGTGAGGAAGAGAAGAAGTAAATTAATGAAAAAGAAAAGAAAAGAAAAGAAAAAGAATTTAAGAAAATAAACATTTCCTCGCTTAAATGGATAGCCTAACCAAGCTTTCTCGGACCCCGTTTCCATCCCCGTTATCTCATCCGTACGAGCTCCGAAAAATTCCCGAAAATTTCCAAAAATTCTAAAAAATTCCCTTATTAATATTCGCTTATTTTTGATATTTTACATTCTCCCCCACTAATAAAAATTTGGTCCCCAAATTTCGTTATCTACCATCAGCAAGTACTAACCACATATATAGAGTATAAATGCTGAATGGTAAATTAAATCACATACCTCAAGTGAAAAGATAAGGGTATCGAGCTCGGATAGTATCCTCGAGCTCCCAAGTAGCCTCCTCATTCGAATGATGCTGCCAGCCAACTTTAACCAGCTGGATAGTCTTGTTCCGCAACTGACGCTCCTTCCGGTCCAAAATCTGTATCGGAACCTCCTCATAAGTGACGTGAGGCTGAACCGGAACTGAGACATCTGTCAGCACATGCGTCGGGTCAGGTACGTATCTTCTCAGCATAGATATGTGGAATACATCGTGCACGCCTACCAGGGACGGTGGTAGTGCCAGCCGGTAAGCTACCGCTCCGATCCTCTCCAAGATCTAGAAAGGGCCAATGTACCGCGGAGCTAGCTTACCTCTGAGGCCAAATATCTTCACCCCTTTCGTGGGTGAAACTCGTAGAAATACATGGTCGCCTGTAGAGAACTCCAAGGGTCTGCGTCTCCGATCTGCATAGCTCTTCTGGCGGTCCTGTGCCTCTGACATCCTCCGTCTGATAATGCGGACCAACTCTGCCTCCTGCTGAGCTCTATAAGGTCCTAACAGCTAGGCCTCTCCAACCTCATCCCAGAGGGAGGGTGTCTGACAAGGCCTACCATACAACACCTCAAACGGTGTCATCTGGATAGCCAAATAAAAGCTGTTGTTGTAGGCGAACTCTACCAATGGCAAGTGGTCCTCCCAACTGCCTCCAAAATCCATAACACACGACCTCAGCAGGTCCTCTAAAGTCTGAATGGTTCGCTCTGACTGTCCATTTATCTGCGGATGGAAAGCTGTACTAAATCGGAGCTGCGTGCCCAAGGCCTGCTGCAGACTCTGCCAGAAACGAGACGTGAACCGGGGGTCTCTATCCGAAATGATAGTCAAAGGAACACCATGTAATCTGATGATCTCCCGGCAATACAGATCTGCCAATCGATCCAGGGAATTAGTCCTCCGGATCGCTAAGAAGTGTGCGGATTTGGTTAATCGATCAACGATTACCCAAATTGCGTCATGGCCTCATCGTGTCCTCGGCAATCCCACCACAAAGTCCATAGTAATATGTTCCCATTTCCACTCAGGATTAGGAATCCGCTGAAGTAATCCAGCAGGTCTCTGGTACTCAGCCTTCACCTGCTGACAAACAAGACATCTAGCTATGAAATCCACGATGTCTTTCTTCATGTCGTTCCACTAGTAGGAACGCCTCAAGTCTCGATACATACGGGTCCCGCCTGGGTGGATCACAAATCGAGAGCGGTGAGCCTCCTAAGTAGCTCCTGTAAGATCGGATGAGACTGAGGTACGCATAATCTGCCTCTGAAATATATAACACCCTCCTCATCTCATGTGAACTCGGTCTGCTGCCTGGAAGCTATCTGACTGTCAATGAACTACAAATGTTGATCACCAGCCTGGGCCTCTCGGATCCTCGTCCTGATCGACGACTGAGCAACCATGGTAACAAGAATTCCCTGCTCTGTATGTCCCTGCTCCTCAAGGTGTAACTCGGAGAAACCCTGAACCAAGTCTGTAACTGAAACTCGGTGGCAAGCCAAAGTCCCTCTAGACTTCCTACTGAGTGCATCTGCAATCACATTAGCTTTCCTCGGGTGGTAACTAATCGTACAATCGTAATCCTTTAGGAACTCCATCCATCTCCTCTGTCGGAGATTAAGCTCCTTCTGAGTGAAAATATATTTGAGACTCTTATGATCAGTGAGAATCTCAAATGTAATACCGTATAAATGATGCCGACAAAGCTTCAGAGCAAAGATGATGGCAGCTAACTCCAGATCATGAACTGGGTAGCTCTTCTCATGCTCCTTCAACTGTCGAGAAGCATAAGAGACTACCCTGTCATGCTGCATCAGAACAGCGCCCAAACCCTGAAGAGACACGTCGGTGTAGAGTACAAATCCATCCTCTCCAGAAGGTAAAACCAAAACTGGAGCCGACACTAATCTCCGCTTCAGCTCCTGAAAGCTGGTCTCGCAATCCTCGGACCACATGAACTTCACACCTTTCCTGGTAAGACGTGTCAGTGGCATAGCAATACGCGAGAAACCCTCGACGAAACGTCGATAATATCCTGCCAGTCCCAGAAAACTGCGGATCTCCTGCACTGACTTCGGCTGCTCCCAGCTGGTGACAGCCTCGATCTTCTGAGGGTCTACCGAAATACCTCTGCTCGAGACCACATGTCCAGAAAATCGATTGAAGATAGCCAGAATGCACACTTGCTGAACTTCGCGTACAGCTGATGTCGTCTAAGAGTCTCCAAGACTATGCGAAGATGTTATGCATGCTCCTCCTCGGAATGAGAGTAGACCAATATGTCATCAATGGAAATGATAACAAACTGATCCAGATACTCCAGAAATATGCGGTTCATCAAGTCCATAAACACCGCTGGAGCATTGGTAAGCCCAAATGGCATTACCAAAAACTCATAATGACCGTATCTCGTACGGAAAGCTGTCTTCTGGACATCTGAGTCTCTGAATCTCAAGTGATGATATCCAGATCACAGATCAATCTTAGAATACACTGATGTACCTCTGAGCTGATCAAACAAATCCTCGATCCGTGGTAAAGGATATTTATTTCTGACAGTCACTGCATTCAGCTGTCTGTAGTCAATACATAACCTCATGGTGCCGTCCTTTTTCTTGACAAATAACACCGGAGAACCCCATGGAGAAACACTAGGGTGAATAAATCCCCTATCCAAAAGCTCCTGGAGTTGAACCTTCAGCTCGTTCAACTCTTTTGGTGTCATACGATAAGGAGCTTTTGATGCCGGTGCGGTCCCTGGAATCAGCTCAATAGCGAACTCGACTTGCCTTCTGGGAGGCAAACCTGGTAGCTCCTCAGGAAATATATCTGGGTACTCTCGGACTACCGGAACGTCAGAGAGCTACGCACTACTGCTGTCCTCAGTACTAATCAAAGATAACAGAAAACCTTGACAGCCATGTGACAGCAACTTCTGAGCCTGAATCGTCGAAATGATCGATATACTATCGTCTCTGATGCTAGTGAAATTCCACGAGGGTTGGTTCGGAGGCCGAAATGTGACCACCCTTGTCTGGCAATCAACTGTGGCATGATATGCTGACAAACAGTCCATGCCAAGAATAATATCAAAATCGACCATTTCCAATACCAAAAGATCTACCGTAAGTATCATGTTGCTAAAATCTAACGGGCAACTCTGACCTCCTAGTGACGTCCAAGGTATCACCGGACGGTAGAGAGACGGTCAGTTGCTGGGGTCTGAAGGTAGGTAATCTACCAATCTCCCGCATAAAGGTATGGGATATAAATGAATGTGAGCTACTAGTATCTATGAGCATGTGACTATGGCTCTTTAATTTTTAACCAACTTTAGATAAAGATCAATCTTAGGCCTAGAGATGTAGATCTTTAGGATGTGAGATCAGTCAGCGTGAGGATGATAAAAAGACAATAGTATATTAAGTGTCTGTTAATCAAGAATTGGCAGCAACTAAGCCCATATCGTAGCACATATTTGTTCACCCTAAATGATCTACTTGCGATAAGAAGATGATGTGAAGAGCAGTAAATCAGCTATTTGGTTATCTTCACATGAAATATCTGGCATAATCATAGTTAACAACTATTCAAAACTCATACTCAGTGGAGGTCATATGGAGAATGTATTCCTTATAATTATAGGAAGTATCATGTTTAGACAGGAATTGTCCTTTCGAGAGGGGAAAAGAATCTTGATGCAGCATGCTACTGCTCAAGGTTAGAATAATTGTAGTGTAGATGCTTGTAAACACTCTAGGGAAGGTAGACAATCTCTACATTCTTGTTATGCTTCAGAAACATGAAGTCATCTCTACATACTAGGCACATACTATTCTAGTCTATAGCATCTAGAATCAAAACACATCTAGAATCAATCTATTCTCAAGTAGTATATCCTTAATGAATAGATCTACTAACTCACCATCAATTCTATAAATCTAAACATGGATCTAGAATCACATAAATGTGTATATCGCTCCATATCTGTTAAGTTATATCACAGATATTACTACAAGTATAAACAATTACAAAATAACATCATACCTAATTACTGTCTGGAGATGTTCCGTCGTTGTCCAATCCCCAAATTGGCCTTAAAATTCCAAACGAGAAAATCAGCGAAAATCCATATAAATCCGAAACGGAAGTCCAAAACATAAACATAATGAAAATCCATGCTAATCCGAAATAAATACCCAGTTTGACTCGCAAACTTGGGCTAACCCAAATATCCAGAACACCAAAAGCAGGTATCATAACCCGCTCTGATACCACTAAATTGGTATTAGATAAATCTCAAAATCCATAACACGTAAATCAAAACAAGCATCGCCAACTTGGCGCTCTGATACCACTAAATTGGTATTAGGTTATTCCAAATATCCAAAATACGAAAGCAAAGATTGTAAAACTTAAGCTCTGATACCACTAAATTGTCACGCCCCGGAGGAGTCTCTGTCCGACATAATTTCGGCAGCATCTCCCCTGTACGACGGACAATCTGAAACTTTACTACATCACCATATACATCAGCCACATGCGGCTGGAATAATAACAATAATAATAATCAAACAAGCACACCATTCACACAGTTTATATCAATTTCAGCCTCTGGTTGACATAACCACGCAGTTTAATAGTAAACAAACAGAATAGTGATAAGCAGACTCAAAATCCACCCTACTCAACTACACCCATAAAGCTCAAAACCGATATCCTACTCCACTACACTCATAAAACACAAATCACAACGAACTTACCTCTTCTGCCGTCTAGGCAGGTATGTAGTAAAATATATCGAATACAAATCCATCGACAAGTACAATCCATACAAGCTCCAAGTATCAAAACAAAACAAGTTCAAAACATAGTCTAGTACATAAAGCCAAAAGGTAAATAAGCAGCCTCGTGGCTGCAAGGGACTAGCAACTGGAACTCTCTCCTGACATCATCAACCTGAAATAGCAACGGAGGAGGGTGTGTGTCCAACACTCAGCAGGTACAACTGATATGCATAATAAAGAATATAACAACTAGCACTAATCATGCGTACAGTCTCCTGATACAAGAAAGATAAAATGCAACTGAAGAATACAGGAGAAAACTGTACTAACCAGGACCAAGGTATAAGGATAACAGGGTCGTCAGACCGAGAGTGTCATAATCCTGTATGCATGTCAATCATATGCATCCATATAAATGCAGCAAGTAAATGCAGCAAACATAAGCAATAAATGCATCATGCATATTGTTGGTGCAATATCCCTTAGGTCAAGGTTGACTGTTTTGACCAAGCTTGAGTCTTGGTCATAGTTTCGATGTTTGACAATACATGTAGACACATGGACAATGCAGGTGAAAGTCCTAGTGAGTGAAGGTAGGCAGTATGGAAATCCTGGTGAGTGAAATCAGGTGAAAGTCCTAGTGAGTGAAGCTAGGCAGATGGAAATCCTGGTGAGTGAAGCCAGATGAAAGTCCTGGTGAGTGAAGCCAGGCGGAAGGAAAATCCTAGTGAGTGAAACCAGGTGAAAGTCCTAGTGAGTGAAGCTAGGCAGATTGAAAACCCTAGTGAGTGAAGCTAGGTGAAAGTCCAAGTAGGTCAAGAGAGTGACCGGATACTTGGCATGAAAGAAAAGTCCAAGTGGGTCAAAGGGATTGACCGGACACTTGAGGGAGTCCTAGCAGGTCAAGGGAGTGACTAGATGCTAGGCATGACGTACCAACAGGTTAAGGTTGACCGGATGTTGGTTTGGGAAGTTTGGGACTTGGTTTTGGGCAAAAACCAAGTGCTGGATCGATCAGTGGATCGATCAGTGGATCGATCTAGATTCTTCCCAACGAACAGAAGCCTCGGATCGATCGGTGGATCGATCCAGAGGTCTCAATCGATCGATGGATCGATTGGACGCCGCTGCTTCGCGCGATTAGCGCCGGATCGATCCATGGATCGATCGCGCTCTGATAGTTGCTGAAGATTCCGTGGGATCGATCCAAAGCCTCCCGATCGATTGGGAAAATCAAATCGATCGGGATCCGACCGCTGGTCGTGTATTTAGCCGTAGGCGAGCGTTGTCTTCGGCACTTCTTCACAGATTCATTTCAGATCTTCACCAGCTCCTCCACAGCTCTTCTCAAGCTCGAGATCGCCAGTTCTTGAAGGTTCTTGGAGGCTCTTCCAAGTCAAGAGGCGGATCAAAGCAAGAAGAAGAAACTAGGGTTAGGGTTTGTGCACTCATTGTAAGCTTGTAAGTTTGTATTTCTTTACTACCCTTTCTTCTTTTTGTATTGAGTCTTGTATGGCTTCTCCGCCCTTGGTAGTTACCATAAAGGAGAGTTTCATTAGTGGAGGGGGTGTGTGTTGGTGTGGTACCTTGGACTAGTCACCTCTTGTGAGGTGGATACCAAGTAAACCAACCGTGTTAGCGTTGTGTGATTTGTTTCTGTATTTTCCGCTGCACATCTTCGAAGAAACAAGCAACGCAGAACACCCCTCTAGCTACTTTTGGTCCTAACAAGTGGTATCAGAGCGAGGTCGCTCTTCACCGGAATCATCGCTGGAAGGGTCAAGCATAACAAGAAAAGCTAGAGGGTGAAGAAGTTGGAGAAAATTCTTCAAGTTCAAGATTTTATCAAGCTCAACTTCAAGATGCAATTCCAAGATGGACTTGGATTTGATACAAGGGTGGCTCCACCATACACTTCCACGAGCTTCGATTCTTGGAAATCAAGAATCAAAAATTTTCTTATGATGGAGATAGAGCAATGGTTTGCTCTTATGGAAGGCTTCAAGGCTCCAACAAACTCCAAGGGCAAGCTTCTCAAGAAAAGCAAATGGAGCTCGGAGCAAGTCCAAAGGTGCGAGGCCAATGACAAAGTGACCAAGCTTTTGGTAAATTTATTGCCAAGCACCATCCTTTGCAAAATTGGAGAATTTGAAGATGCAAAGGATTTATGGAGCAAATTGGCCAAGCTTCATGAAGAGATCCCCTCCACTGTACAAGAGCAAGAAGTATCCAGAGAGGGTGACTCTTTGGAGCAAGATCAAGAGGAGGACTCCGAGGTTGAGAGATGTTCAACCTCCGAAGAAGAAGTCCAAGAAGAAGCTTCATCCTCAAGGGAATGCATCGAAGGGAACAAGGAGGGAGCATACTCCTTGTTTCATATTCAAGATGATGAAGCCTCCACCTCTAGGATTGAGGGGGAGCAACTCTTGGTGACACCAGATCAAGAAGAAGGAGAATCCTCCACATCCGGGTCAAGAGAAGAAGAGAATGAAGAAGCTTCCACCTCCACAAGTCAAGATAAATCAATTGGAGGGAAATCGATTTCGGATCAAGAGGAAGCCTCTACATTCATATCAAATGGAGGAGCAAGCGTCACCCCTACACAAGAAGGTATAAATAGTTCAATTAATAATAAAAATCATATTATATGTTTTGAATGTAGGGAACATGGGCACTACAAAAGCAAGTGCCTTAAATTGGCCAAGAAGAAGGGTCAAGTGACACCTAAGGGCAAGGAGAAGCCAAAGGAGACCATCCCCGGAACAAAGAAGAGCAAGGAGCGCATTGTGTGTTTCTCTTGCAATCAAAAAGGGCATTACCGGAGTCAATGCCCTAAGGGGAAGAAGATGGTCAAGGCTCAAGGAGGAAGCTCAAGTCAAGGGGGAGCCTCTAAGGTAAAAAGGAAGGTAACTTTTATTGAGCCTACCCCTTTACATTATGGTAAAAAGCATGATAGTTCTAATTTTTATCATTTTAATGCAATTTACCATAAGAATAGAAAGCATGAGGGCTTTAAGGAAAAGCATGTGGCCCTACATGCCAAAACTACCCAACCTAAGGTTAGGAAGGTAGATAGACACTTGGGCGGGAACACTAAGGATAATAGATACATGTCCAAGAACAAAAATGCTCATGGACCAAAACCTAAGGATTTAATGATAGAAAATCGAGTCTTGAGGTCAAGACTTGATAAAATAGAAAAGACCCTAAAAAGGATGGAAAATATTCTACAAGGGCAAAATGAGCAATACCTAGGGCTAGGAAAATCAAAGCCATCAAATGGTCATAGAGGGTTGGGATACAAACCAAAGGCTAAGAAGGATGTGCCCTCGTACCATAGGGTTCCATATAGTTACGGAACAAACCCTAGGTCCAGTGGTCAAGCCAAGAATACTAGGGAAGTCATCCCTAACAGTATTTTTGCGATAAATGTGACTAAGACTTCTAAGAAGTCTAAGAAAGTCACTAACAAGGTCACAAGGGAGGCTATCCCTAGAGTTGACCTAGAAAATGTGACCAAGGCTTCTAAGAAGCCCAACAAGGTCACTAGGAAGGTATCTAGGGAAGTAATCCCTAGTGAGTACCTAGAGCATCCAAGGAGCACCAATAGGTGTTGGGTTCCTAGGAGCATCTTCTCTACCCCATAGATGGGTTAGAGAGTGTCAACTCCGATTAGAAGGGTAGTTAACCCAACTTTGAGGAAATTGACACTCAAGGAGCATTTTCAAGGTTTTTGTTAACCTTTGAAAATGAAATGGAATTATTATTTACTCTTTGAAAGAGTAAAATGTGCCTAATGGTGGAAAAATTAATTTTATCTTAAATGGCATAAATTGAGAAAACCTAGAGAAATACCAAGTTGGGATTTTGGTATGTTCTTAGGAAATTGAAGGCATTTTAAGTCTTAATTTAAAAGTGCTACTCTCGTAGAAAAATGAAATATGCCAACATTTGAGAAATATGTTTAATTTCAATTGGCATAAATTAATCAAGGGAATTAGAAATGTCAATTTAGGTTTTGGGATTTTCTTGAAGCACTTATGGGCAATCTAAAGTTTAATTTTAAGTTAGCTAAGTTTAAGGACACCTAGATAGGTAATCTAGGTATTTTATTAATGCTAAATCTTGCCATGTTTGTTTGCCCATCATATGCCATGACATCATGTCTATTTTTGCATTCATGTTTTATTATGAAAAATCCAAAAATACCATGTCATGACATTCATACATCATGTAGTTATAGGATATTTTCTTTTGAAAAATTAGTTCCTTTTGATGTATGTCATAACATTATCATGCATTAAGTTTAATTCCTTGTAATTAAGGACAAATGGCATTTAACAACACTTATTAACAAGTGACATCCTAGGTGGAGGTCTAATATCTCTAAAATACCTAGATAGATATGCATGATCCCTAGAATAGGGCAAAACCAAAATCTCACATCTCATAAGACCTATAAGATGACTTGTATGTGTTTTAGTGCACATTAGATACAAGTGAGATGTTAGAATGATGAACAAAACTCAATATGTTGATTTAGTGCATTCTTTTGAGTTTTAGGGTCATCAAAACACATAGTTATGTGTTTTCCCATCATTGGGAAAGCTAATGTACAAGTCATGTGCATTAAGCCCAAGGAACATGGTGGGATATTGATTTGAAAATGTTTTTAAAATGTTTTTGTAAAACCTTGGTGAAGGCTATCTTTTGATAGTAATCATCATTGAATAGTTAGACACAAACTTGAAGAAAACACTAAAGTTTTTGCAAGTTTTCAAGTTTGTGTCAATCTTTAAAAATATGAAGTATTTTCATATAAAACTATTTTTCCTTGATAGTATATGCCCTAAATAATGCCTACACGAAAGTTCATGATTTTTGGATTTTTGTAGAATTTTATAGGGATTTCTGAAGTTGGCTGATGTTGAAATTCAGCAACTATCAGAGCTCCGATCGATCCATGGATCGATTGGAGTGCCTGAATCGATCCAAGCTCGCTGGATCGATCAGCCGATCGATCCAGGAATTCTGAATCGATCAGTGGATCGATTCAAAAAGGTTCAATCGATTGGAACCCAACTCCAATCGATCCAGGTTGCTGATTTTGGATGGGAAAGCCTGATTTCAGCATCTTTAAACCTATTTTAGTCTAGGTAACCATTCCAAACCCCTCAAAATACATTTGTATACGTAAAAAGGGTGTTTTCGTGTTGAAAACAAGGATTGATTGGTTAAGGAAGACTATATTGAAGTCTAGGGTGAGGTTTGTTTCAAATTTTGAATATTTGAACCTCAAAGCTTCTAATTTGGGTTTCCTAAAGGATTAGGGATTCCAAGTCATTGTTGGTGCAATGACAGAAGTTACCACCATGTCTTTAGGGGGAGAGACTCTTTAAAGGCATGAAAATTATTTTTCATAAACCTTGGAAGGTGGTTAACCTACCGTTAAGTGAATAATGCTCAAGGATGGGCATTTGCCTACAATTGAGGAAGAATGTAGGGTTAAGGATGAATGAACGGTATGAGACCTTCATTATCGTGTTGGTCACAACGAGTGAAGTTGTGAACAACGATGAGCAACCCTTCAGGGGGAGAGTTTTCAACAATGGGGCATTTGTTGAAGTGTGCCCAAAATTGAGGCACGGGTCTATGTGTGCTCAAAGATGGGTTGATGTGTGCCAATAGGGGGAGAAATGAGTGGTTTAAGTTAGGCCTTCATTACCTATGGGGAGGTCATAGGGGGAGAATGAAGGGAACCAACATTCATACTTTGGCATGAATGGAGTTAAGGCTATGGGATTAGCTTAACTCAGAATGGTCCTTAGCATGAATGGAGTTAAGGCTATGGGATTAGCTTAACTCAGAATGGCCCAAACTTAAAGGTATTGTCAAACATCAAAAAGAGGGAGATTGTTGGTGCAATATCCCTTAGGTCAAGGTTGACTATTTTGACCAAGCTTGAGTCTTGGTCATAGTTTCGATGTTTGACAATACATGTAGACACATGGACAATGCAGGTGAAAGTCCTAGTGAGTGAAGCTAGGCAGTATGGAAATCCTGGTGAGTGAAGCCAGGTGAAAGTCCTAGTGAGTGAAGCTAGCAGATCCTGGTGAGTGAAGCCGGTGAAAGTCCCGTGAGTGAAGGTCCTGGTGAGTGAAGCCAGGTGAAAGTCCTAGTGAGTGAAGCTAGGCAGATTGAAAACCCTAGTGAGTGAAGCTAGGTGAAAGTCCAAGTAGGTCAAGAGAGTGACCGGATACTTGGCATGAAAGAAAAGACCAAGTGGGTCAAAGGGATTGACCGGACACTTGAGGGAGTCCTAGCAGGTCAAGGGAGTGACTAGATGCTAGGCATGACGTACCAACAGGTTAAGGTTGACCGGATGTTGGTTTGGGAGGTTTGGGACTTGGTTTTGGGCAAAAACCAAGTGATGGATCGATCAGTGGATCGATCCGATTAGTGGATCGATCCGCACCTTTCCCAGCGAAAGCCTGCGGATCGATCGGTGGATCGATCCGGAGGTCTCCTGGATCGATGGATCGATTGATCTGTGCGCGCGATAAGCGCCGGATCGATCGTGGATCGATCCAGACGTTAGGCGCTCCGGATCGATCCGTGGATCGATCCAAAGCCTCCCGATCGATTGGAAAAATCGAATCGATCGGGATCCGACCGCTGAGTCGCTGGAAGGCGAGCGTTGTCTTCGACACTTCTTCACCGATTCATTTCAGATCTTCACCAGCTCCTCCACAGCTCTTCTCAAGCTCGAGATCGCCAGTTCTTGAAGGTTCTTGGAGGCTCTTCCAAGTCAAGAGGTGGATCAAAGCAAGAAGAAGAAACTAGGGTTAGGGTTTGTGCACTCATTGTAAGCTTGTAAGCTTGTATTTCTTTACTACCCTTTCTTCTTTTTGTCTTGAGTCTTGTAGGGCTTCTCCGCCCTTGGTAGTTACCATAAAGGAGAGTTTCATTAGTGGAGGGTGTGTGTGTTGGTGTGGATCCTTGGACTAGTCACCTCTTGTGAGGTGGATACCAAGTAAACCAACCGTGTTAGCGTTGTGTGATTTGTTTCTGTATTTTCCGCTGGACATCTTCGAAGAAACAAGCAACGCCGAACACCGGGCACGCGACGAGCTATTCCCCCCCCCCCCCCCCTCTAGCTACTTTTGGTCCTAACACATATGATGCCAATGACATGGTCACCCCTGACGCCAATCAGCCATCTCACACACAATGGTGAGTCCGAGTGGGTAGGGCTATGACAACCGTGCACTCTGACATCACTGCCCCTGATGAGTGACCGAGTGGATGGGATGCTGTCGGAGTACACACATACTCCTACCCCAAACCATAAATGGGGGAGCGCAATGCTCTCATCTCCCGGTACACGATGACGGGGAGGGCCGGCTACCACGCTGATACACTAAACCAACGGAGCCAAACAAAGCGGAACTGTCTGCCGGCTACCACGCTGAGTCACCAGACCAACGGAGCCAAACAGCAGAACTGCCACACACCTGTCTGATATACCACTAACCCATGAGTGGTGGTGTGTACAGATACATGTAACTGGCGATGTGCTCTACAATAATGGAGCAGATAATCGCACAGCATGCAATCATGCAAGATGATGCATGACACTAAACATGGCAATATCATGAACAGCATAACAATAACCATATAAATAAATACAAAGTGTGTACCACAGGACAATGTATCAAATGAAAGGTACACCGATCATATAGGGAATCAAATAAACCCTAGGTCCTGAACATAATATATAATATTGTTGTGTCACTACCTCTAAAGCCTGTATGATCAGGTAAATAATAACATGTAGTGCATAATAAGTAAACAGGCAAACATGTATCAGATCATGTAGTGACCAACCGAAACAAATGGAAAACACAATCATTGCTATATGTTAAACACATTATTATGCATATCAAAAGACATAAGTCAAAGTACCCGCCTCCAATAGAAAAGGTCCAATCCGATAATCGAGATACTCATCTCGCGTCAAACTCCTGTGTTATTAAACAAAGGTCTAGTTTAGCAAATTCTATCATACAATAATTAGCCAAACTAAATTCTAAACCAATTAAGAAGTTCTAAATTAGATCCAACTAATCAACCCAACACAATTAACGAACTCTGACTAAATAAAATCAGTCGATCCACTAGAGGTAGTTCCTTAACCCTAATCATCCTAACATAAGGATTAACCTAACAAACGGAATATCACTTACCTGAGTTGAATGCCTCAGCCGATAACTCACTGCCGGAGATGTTGCTACCAAAAGCTTTCCAGCCAACACCACCCAGAACCCACTCAAATTTCGGCCGACCACAGCTATCCACCGGTGGCTGGAGCACAGAAAGGAATCGACAACAAGGCAATGTAGAGAGATCGTCGCTGGAGCAGAAAGCTCAACTGAAGTAAGGCTAAAACTAGGGCACAGAATGTACCACTGGGCGGCAATCTAAGGCAGAGACGACAGTCAGAGGTTGGCGAGGAAGGAGGATCGGCTAGGGCAAAGAGGCGGCGTCGCTGTGGCGGCTTCGTACGGGAAGAAGGCTCGGTCGGCACTCGTGTGGTGTAGTTGGAAAGAAGGGAGATCGGCGTGCGGCTCGGCGAGGTGGCGGAGCAAGGTGGCACCGTTGGGTGGAGGACGAAGAGGAGAAGAATTGGGCGAAAGAAGAGAAATAAAAAGGAAGGAGAAGAACCGCCTTGAGCGGTTAGGGCACGAGATGATTTCGGTGGGGGAAAGAAGAGAGGCGCGCGAGAGGGTTCAGCGAGGAAGAGAAGAAGGAAATTTAAGAAAAATAAAATAAAAGAAAAGAAACAGAATTTAAGAAAATAAACATTTCCTCGCTTAAATGGGTAGTCTAACCAAGCTTTCCCGGGCCTCGTTTCCATCCCCTTTATCTCGTCCGTACGAGCTCCGAAAAATTCCCAAAAAATTTTCAAAAATTTCGGAAAATTCTCTTATTAATATTCGCCTATTTCTGGTATTTTACACAATGATCTACCGAGATGAGAACCACCAAAGCTCCTTCTTCTCCTTGCAAGATTCGGCCACCACAAGTACTCCAAGAATAGATGTGGTTCAGCCACCACCACTAAGCTCCAAGGGATGCTTCATTTCTCTCCTTCTTCTCCAAGCTAGAATCCGGCCACCTTCAAGCTCCATGAGATTATAAGGTCCGGCCAATGAAGAAGAAAGAAAAGGAAGAAGGAAAAATAATAGGGCCGACCACCACCATGGAGAAAAAGAGAGGAAGAAAAATAGAATAGAGTCGTTCCTTTGAAGGCACCTCTACCCTCTCTTTTATAATCCTTGGCCTTGGCAAATAAGGAAAGTTTAATAAAACTTTCTTATTTTCTTTGCCATGAAAAAGAAATAATTAATTGATAAAATCAATTTTCTTTTCTCTTACTAAGGTGGCCAGCCACAAAGAATTCTCCATCAAGGAAAGTTTTTATTCACAAGAATTAAAACTTCCTAATTTGTTTCCGGAAATTTTTAATAAAAATTTCTCTAAAAATTTTTCCCTTCAAGGTGGATTATAAAAAAAAATTATAAATTAAAATCTTTCTTTTAAACATATGGATGATTTCCAAAAAGGAAAGTTATCTCTACAATTAAAATCTCCTTTCAATCTACAAATAAGGAAAGATATTTATTCTTTTCTTAATCTTTTGTAGAAACTTATAAAAGGAAATATTTAATTTTTAAACTCTCTTTTAAATCATGAACATGGTTACAAAAAATGAAAGTTTTCTTAAAATTAAAATCCACCTTTCAATCTACAAATAAGGAAAGATTTCAAATCTTTTCTTAATCTTTTGTAGAAACCTATAAAAGGAAAGATTTAAATTTTAAACTCTCTTTTAAAATCATGTTATCCACATAAGAAAAAATTTAAATAAAATCCCTTTTATATTATATGTGGCCGACCACACCTAGCTTGGACTCCAAGTTAGGGTCGGCCACTAATCTTGGCTCAATCCTTGGGTATTGGCCGGCTCTAGCTTGGGTTCCAAGATAGCTTGGTCGACCACCAAAGAGTGGGTAAGAAGGTGGGTATAGGTGGGTATAATTCTCTACATACAAGAGGCTACGATAGGGACCGAGAAGAGGAATTGGTTTTGGTCTCCCGATGAAAATAAGCTTCCTGTGTTCGCCCCGAACACACAACTTAATTTCATCAATAATAATTCATACCACTAAAGAATTATTATTGAACTACCGCACCAATCTCAAATTACATTTTGGGCTCCTTCTTATTATGAGTGTGTTAGTCTCCCTATGTTTAAGATGTCGAATGTCCACTAATTAAATGAGTTACTGACAACTCACTTAATTAATATCTTAGTCCAAGAGTAGTACCACTCAACCTCATCGTCATGTCGGACTAAGTCCACCTACAGGGTTTAACATGACAATCCTTATAAGCTCCTCTTAGGGTCATTCTCAACCTAGATTCTAGGACACAATTTCCTTCTATAATCAACAACACACACTATAAGTAATATCATTTCCCAACTTATCGGGCTTATTGATTTATCGAGCTAAATCTCACCCATTGATAAGTCAAAGAAATAAATACTAAATATATGTGTTTGTTATTATATTAAGATTAAGAGCACACACTTCAATAATAACTAAGGTCTAGTTCTTTTATCAAGTCAGTATAAAAAGAACTTACCTAAAATGGTCCTACTCAATACACTTATAGTGTACTAGTATAATTTATTAGTTAAGATAAACTAATCCCTAATCACACTACGACTTTACCGACGGTTTGTTCCTTTCCATCTTAGTCATGAGCAACTGTTTATAATTTATAAAGAATTGATAACATGATCTTCTGTACGTGACATCACACACCATGTTATCTACGATATAAATTAATTGAACAACTACACTGTAGAAATTTTTGACCAATGTGATTCTTTATTTCAAAATAAATGTTTACAAAAGCTAGGCTTTTAGTATACATTCCAACAGATCCAAAGATAAATTCTAATGTTGTATTAGGTATCTCAATAAAAGGAAACCCATTAACATGCTATTTTGTGTACTTTAGCATATACTCTGTTTTGACATTAGCTTATTTTAATTTTTTCTCTCTTTGACTTCAGTGAACTCAATATCTGCTAATATTAGTAACATTCTTGTGCTCACGGGCATAAATTTTACCCAGTGGAAAGAGCACGTTAAGATTGTCTTATGTTGCACGGACTTAGATTATGAACTTAGACATGATCGCCCCACACCTCTACCCAGTATTAGCACTACTGAAGAGAGGACTATTTTTGACAAGTGGGAACGATCAAATTGCATAGGTATAAGTATCATGAGACTTTCAATTCTGAAATCAATAAGGGTACTTATTTTCATGCGTAGGTGGGTATGTGTTATAAGAGTCATCTTGTTGACCGTGCATTTACATGTGGTGTGTACATACATATTTGTCATGTACTTTTGCAGGAGTTGTGTTGATTTTATGTTTGGGGTATATACACGTCAGTTGTGTTTTTACTGGAGGATACATGTTGATTGTACTTATATTTTTGTGTACATGTGTCTGGTGGGATTATTGGAGATTTTTGATTGATTATACATGTGTAGTGTGTACATATGTTTGGTGGGATACGTGGAGGTATCATGACGATTATACTCTTGTTGGAGGTATTTATGAGGTTTGGGGTTGTTGCATGGATGATGATTATATATATATATATATATATATATCATGTTCATCATTCATTGCATCTGATGACCATTGTCTCCCTTGTGGTTGAGAGAGTCATTAGTTGGTTTGGGAATAGCGTCGCACACTCGGCCACTCATGGGTAGTGGTAGCTGGAGCAGTTGCAGCTAGTCCTGTCGTGCCACCAGGTCACGAGGTTTTGTGAGATCCGGCATTGTGAGTAGTCAGGGACCCTGATGCTATGTAGCTAGATAGCTACTAGCGGACTATCTGCCTCGACCACTATATAGTGGGCTGGAGGGTAGTACAGTCATCACAGACCCAAGCCTCTCGGCCATACAAGGGTCGTAGTGTCTGGAGAGGTGGCGGGGGTGACCATGGAGCATTCATGCACTTTTGCATATGATGCGCGGTGCATCTGGGGGCGATATATTTGCATACATGTCTAATAGATACTAGTTGCATGTGATTGTGATTTGTTGCACTTGTTTGAGATATGATTGTTGCATATGGTTGTCATGTTGCATACATGTCATTTATTTTACATGTATATGCAGTCATATTTATATTGCACAGGTGTCACGGGTATGTCTGTTGCAGATCCGGTGAGTTTACTGATCATTGTACCATGTGTCGATTCCAGATTGGGTATGTATTTATCATTATGGTAGTTGTGGTCCATGCAATTGTATGTCAGCTATGATCATTATATCTTGTGGGATAGACTGGTACAGGTAGTTTTATTTGTTGGCTATATCGGTATGTCAGATATATTTAGGTGCATTGATTATGATAGTATGATCATGTTTCTTTATTCCCTACTGAGACTGTATACTTTTGATCTCCATGTTTTATTTGTAGACCATGCACTGTCTTTTCTATTACCCGCTGAGTTATCTATACTCACCACCGCATGTATACATTTATGTTTTCAGGTAGCTTGTAGATGGTTGGTGTGTCGCTTGGAGTATCCTGTCTGTCGGGTCCTACGTCACATCCAAAGACGGTTTCATCTCATGTTTGTCTTCTTTTTGTATATTCTTTTATTATTTTTGGCATTGTATTTGTGTGTAGCCATGTGGCTATCTTATGGTTTTGGTGTTGTATTTGTGTTTAAGTTGTGTCGGCATGCATTATATTTATTTGGTTTGTGTGGGCTTTCCTTCATTTTTTCGCTGTGTTTCTAATACAGCCGTGTGGGGTTACTTTATATATAACTGCGTGGTTGTGATTCTTTCATTCCAGTCGTGTGGGCTGTGATTATAACTGCGTGGTTGTGTATATATTTCAGCCGTATGTGGCTGATGTATATTTTATATGTATTGATGTTTCAGATTGTCACCGGTACAGGGGAGTTGCTGTCGGATTTTTGTCTGGCAGGGACTCCTTTGGGGGCGTGACAATTTTTGGTATCAGAGCAGGTATACGATACTTGCTATGTGTTCTGGATTTTCGAGATTTATCTGATACCAATTTTTGGTATCAGAGTAGGTACGATGCTTGTTATTCGTGTTTTGGATTTCATGTTTTAGTTTTCTTGATGTGACTTTTCGGGTTTTGGAACCAGGCAGCAACAGGACATCTCCAAGCTTTAGGAGATATGTTTGCATATTGTTATCTTACCTTTCTGTTAGTACTTGCATGGTTGTTCTGATAGTTATAGCGTGTGTTAGTACTCTTTTTGGTACCTATCTAGTTGTGTGTAGTATGCATTTCATGTGTTGGGTCAATCACTGATCACGGTTGACCCTAGTGGAGATCAAGGATTTACAGTCTTAGTAGATTTCTTCATATCATACTACCAGTTGTGTTAGTTACTGCTACTACTAGTTGGTTGAGATTTAGAGTCACATACCAGTTTCTGTTATTAGTAGCTGGATAGTGGAGGGTATTTGTGTACTCATATTGATTTGGTTAGTAGAGTATCAGTTTATTTCTGTTGGTTCAGTCAGTTTTGGATTGATTTACCTAGTTGACTGGTGAGTTGAGGTTTCACTTACCTTAGTTGGGTTCGTGCTCTTTTTGGTTCGATCAGTAGAGGGTTAATTTAGATTCTTTCTGATTCCGTTTATAGAGGACCGATTTAGCCTTGTTGACTTAGGTAGTTGTGTATCGATTTATCTTAGTTAGTTTCATCAGTGGATGATGGATTTACTTTTGTTGGATCAGATAGTAGTTGATCGATTCATTTTGTTGGTCCGACCAGTAGGGGGACTGACTTCCTTTATTTTTAGAGATTCCTATCTTTGGGGCATTCCGCCCTTGGCTAGATATTTTGGGAGACACATTTGAGTACATGACTTGTACCGGCATAGAAAGGATTGGATTAGCCGTATACCATTATCGGCTTAGTCAGTCTATAGAGGATCGATGTATCCTATTCCATGGGGACTTTGACTATGGATGGTCTATACCTGGTTGGAGGACTTAGGAGGTACATTCGGGTAGGATACCTCTATTATTGTCGAAAAGTGTAAAGCTACATGCTTAACACTTATGGGATACAGCCGTTACTAGGGTGTATAACTTGGAGAGTACATATGTGTTGGTTGCTACTCGGAAAACCTATAGGTTCCACTGTACAAAAATTTTGTACAAAGGTCTGAACCTTTTCCTAGCTACCATGTGTTCTTTTAAATTAAATTTTGGATCGCCTGCGGAACTTAACACGTTTGATCCAAAACTTAATCTATTTGTTCTTTTAGGTTTTGACTTGGATCTCCTGTGGAACTTAACACGTTCGACCCAAGTCTCCTTAAGTTATTAATTCCATTAAATATTAATTTTCATAATTGGTTCCCAGTACTGACGTGGCGAGGCACATGGCCTTCTTGGATATGGGAGCAACCACCACCGACTAGACAAAACCTTTTATAGAAAGATAATATTTAATTTCCTAAAATAACTTTAGGTTAACCAAAGAGAACAATCAAATCACAAGGAAAAGAAAAACCAAAAGAACACAACTTCGAAAAACATATTCGAAATTCTAGAACGTAAGCTTCTTGTATTTGGTATTATTTCCATAAATAACTAACATGATGCGGAAAGAAAAATTACTAGTTATACCTTGTAGAAAAATCTCTTGATCTTCTACCGTATTCCTCTTCTAACCTCGGACATTGTGTGGGCAACGATCTACCGAGATGAGAAACCACCAACCACCTTCTTCTCCTCCAAGCAAGGTTCGGCCACAAAGGAAAACTTCACCAAGGAGAAAAACCAAAATACTAACCAAGCTCCAAGAGATGCTAGCTTTCTCTCCTTCTTCTTCTTCTTCTCCGAGTAGTATCCGACCACCACAAGAGCTCCAATGGAAGAAGGAGATTCGGCCACCACAAGAGGAAGAGAAAGAGAGGATGGCCGGCCACACCAAGGAACAAAAAAGAGGAAGAGAAAACAATAGAGGTTGTGTCTTGTGAAGGCACCCTCACCTCTTCTTTTATATTCCTTAACCTAGGCAAATTAGGAAATTTAATTACAATAAAATTTCCTTAATTCCCTTGACATGATTTAATTGAGAAAAATAAAATAATATTTCCCCAATTAATCTCTAATGGCCGGCCACATCAATGGGAAGCAAATTGGACAAGTTTTAATCAACAATTAAAACTTTCCTTATTTGTTTCCAGAAATTTTAAAAATAAAATTTCTCTTCAAAAATCTCTTCATGGTTAAAAAAAATTTCCATAATTTTAATTTTACAACATGTGAATAATTTTTAAAGAGAAAATAAAATATCTCACCAATCTACAAATAAGGAAAGAGATCTAATCTCTTTCTTTAATCTTTTGTAAATTTTACAAGAGAGATAATTTAATTCAAATTCTCTTTAATAAATTATTTCTTCCACATAATAAAAATTAAAATTAAAATTCTTTTTAATTTATTTTGGCCGGCCCTACTAGCTTGGGTTCAAGCTAGGGCCGGCCACCCAATCTTATACCTAAGCTAGCTTGGCCGGCCCCTATTGGGTGAGTATAGAAGGTGGGTATAGGTGGGTATAGAACTCTATAAATAAGAGGCTACGATAGGGACCGAGAGGAGGAATTTGTTTTGGTCTCCGATAAAATTAAGCACACAACTTAATTTTATCAATGATAATTCATTCCACTAGAGAACTATCATTGAACTACCGCACCAATCCCAAATTACATTTTGGCTTCTTATTATGAGCGTGTTAGTCTCCCTGTGTTTAAGATATCGAATGTCCACTAATTAAGTGAGTTACTGACAACTCATTTAATTAATATCTAAGTCCAAGAGTAGTACCACTCAACCTTATTATCATGTCGGACTAAGTCCACCTGCAAGGTTTAACATGACAATCTTTATGAGCTCCTCTTGAGGACATTATCAACCTAGTATCTCTAGGACACAGTTTCCTTCTATAATCAACAACACACACTATAAGTGATATCATTTCCCAACTTATCGGGTTTATTGATTCATCGAACTAAATCTCACCCATTGATAAATTAAAGAAATAAATACTAAATATATGTGCTTGTTATTATATTAGGATTAAGAGCACACACTTCCATAATAACTGAGGTCTTTGTTCCTTTATAAAGTCAGTATAAAAGAAACGACCTCTAATGGTCCTACTCAATACACTCTGAGTGTACTAGTGTAATTATATAGTCAAGATAAACTAATACCTAATTACACTATGACCTTCTAATGGTTTGTTCCTTTCCATTTTAGTCGTGAGCTACTGTTTATAATTTATAAGGTACTGATAACATCATCTTCTGTATGTGACTGTTGGATCGAGACGCGCTAGAGGGGGGGTGAATAGCGCTCGTGGCTATTTGTTCGATTATCGGAATCGTAAAATGTTCGTAGAGTAATTAAAGTAGCGGAATAAAGGAAACAAACACAAGAACACAGTGGTTTACTTCGTTCGGAGCCTAGGTCGACTCCTACTCGAAGGCCCGCGATCCTTGATCGCTTTCCGTGGGCAACAACTATAATTTTGTATGAATATTACAGATTAATTACAAAATGCAACTGCAATTAAAATTATACCGACAACAGTAGTAGAAAAGAGATCTGAGCTTCGAGTCATCGGAATGTTGCAACAGCACTTCGGAAGCAGCACTTGAGCAGAACACAGCAGAATGGAAGCTTGGAAGTTGTTTTTTGAAGCTGCTGGTCGAGACCCCTTATAAAGGGGGTCCAAGGCGCCTTGAAGCCCTTCAAGGCGTAGGAATCACCACAGGCTTTGAACCAAGTCAAAAATCTTGGTGTTTCTGTTTGACTTTTTCCACTGCGTGTTTTACTTTAAAACGAACAAATTAGCCACGAGCGCTATTCACCCCCCCCCTTCTAGCGATATTGATCCTACAGATAATATGTAAATAAATAACTTTGACAGCCTTCGGACTGTTCGGTTCGAACTTCGGGTTTCCACCGGAAACCCTAGGTCGACCCGACGCCTACTGTTCCCTCAACGGAGAATGTATCCTCACCTACTCCTCTCAGGAGAAGTTATCTGTTGTTAGATCGGTTCCCCCGACTGACAGGACTTTCCACCTAGGGTTACTACCCCTTAAATTTTTCCATAACCTAGGGTTACCATCCCGTATGACCTAGGGTTACCACCCCTAGGGTTTTACCTTGCCTAACCGCAGTTAGGACTTTCCTGAAACACTCAGCAAAAGCTGTCAGATAACAAAGCACCTTAACTTTGAATCCTTTGCCATTATCAAAACTTAGGTTCGATCGTCGGATGCTTCCCGCACCAACAATCTCCCCCTTTTTGATTATGGCAACACGTAATTCAAAGTTAAGAAAAACAACATATGTAATAACTGCATAAGGTTAACCAAGCTTAAGTAAATAAACTTTAAATGCAATAACAGTTAAGCTGGAAACTTTGTACTTTGTAATATTAGACTCCCCCTTAATAAAAGCCCTCCTTTTATTAAATACTTGAATTTAACTTTAATTTACCTACTCTCTGCTTTGAATTTTCCTTTAACTTTAATTTACCTACTCTCCCCCTTTGCCATATATAAAAAATAAACCAGTTTGAAAGTAGATTTTTCTGAAGGAAAATTTTCAAAGAGGGAAAAAGATAAATTTTCTTCTTAGCAAAAACGACTTAGCTTTTTGAATTTTGGAATTTGCCAAATTTGAAAATACTTAGCTATTTATTCAGCTTCGAAATGATTTGTATTGAGAAAATATTTTGCCAAATAGCTAAGTTTAGAGTACAATCTAACTAAGTCTAGTTAAAATAGTCTTAAAATTAACTAAGTTTGAAAATATGAGTATTTGAATTTTCAATAAAAGGATTTGCTTTAGAAGTTATAAAATATGAGGTCACTTAAAAAATAACTTTAAAACGTTATTAAAAGATGACTAGATTTGAATACTCAATTACATGGACAAGTTTTTTGAAAAACTGTAATTAAGTTTGGAATACTCATTTTGAAGAAACTAAGTCCCTACCGGGGTAGCATAGAAAGGTAGACTCAGAAGCCCTAAGTCCTAGGGTGGTGCGTAGCAGAGTGGGAGTAAGCTCAATGTCCACGCCAGAAACTCTAGTGCTGTACCTATTATCATCAACCCTCTCAAGGTTGTGATAAAACTGTGCACATAACTCCTGGTTTACCGTATCGGTGCAGTAAACCAATTGATCCAGTTGATAGTGCTCTATCATTTGAATAGTTGGTTGACAATACTGGGTATAAAAAGTCTTATTTACATATCTAGGTTTGATAGGTTCAAAGATGAAATTAGCAAAGGTATCCCTAAGATGTATAGTCGGGAATCTGATATCTGCTGATGGAATTCTAGCTGGATTAAGGTCAACATGTCGGCGTTTCCTATTTTTAACGATTTTGCCAAAAATTGACAGAAATAAGCAAAAATTCTAAATAAAACTTGATCGGGAGGGATTAGGATTATACCTAGGAGGCATTGTCACGTAGAAAGGGAAAAAAACGGTTGAGGGCGCCTTAGTTGGGAAGAAAACGAACAGAAAGGCTTCTGTTCGGTTTGATATAAAGTGTTGAAGGTGCCTTAAAACAAGGTTTAAGGCGCCTTATATACGTTGGAGGCGCCTTGGATTGATCCGAGGCGCCTTAAGACGAAGCGGCGGGAATTTTTCCGCCGCTTGCTAGGGCGCCTCCTTTTGATGGGAGGCGCCTCCGATAAGTTCTACGCGATTTTTTATTTTTTATTTATTTTTTTTTTAAAAAAAAAATAAATTTTGAAGAGGTTTTAAAAATAATTTTAAAATTGAAAAAAATTTTAAGGAATTTTGAAATTGAGTTTTGAAATTGAGTTATAAAAATAATTTTGAAATTGAGTTTTAAAATAATTTTGAAATTGAGTTTTAAAATAATTTTGAGTTTTGAAATTGAGTTATGAAATAATTTTGAAATTGAGTTTTAAAAACAATTTTGAAATTGAGTTTTTTTTTTTTTTTTAAAAATAATTTTGAAATTGAGTTTTAAAATAATTTTGAAATTGAGTTTTAAAAATAATTTTGAAATTGAGTTTTAAAAATAATTTTGAAATTGAGTTTTAAAGATAATTTTGAAATTGAGTTTTAAAATAATTTTGAAATAGAGTTTTAAAAATAATTTTGAAATAGAGTTTTAAAGATAATTTTGAAATTGTGTTTTAAAGATAATTTTGAAATTGAGTTTTAAAATAATTTTGAAATAGAGTTTTAAAAATAATTTTGAAATAGAGTTTTAAAGATAATTTTGAAATTGAGTTTTAAAATAATTTTGAAATTGAGTTTTAAAATAATTTTGAAATTGAGTTTTAAAGATAATTTTGAAATTGAGTTTTAAAATAATTTTGAAATTGAGTTTTAAAACAATTTTGAAATTGAGTTTTAAAAATAATTTTGAAATTGAGCTTTAAAAATAATTTTGAAAGATAATTTTGAAATTGAGTTTTAAAATAATTTTGAAATTAAGTTTTAAAATAATTTTGAAATTGAGTTTTAAAAATAATTTTGAAATTGAGTTTTAAAAATAATTTTGAAATTGAGTTTTAAAAATAATTTTGAAATTGAGTTTTAAAAATAATTTTGAAATAGAGTTTTAAAGATAATTTTGAAATAGAGTTTTAAAAATAATTTTGAAATAGAGTTTTAAAAATAATTTTGAAATTGAGTTTTAAAGATAATTTTGAAATTGAGTTTTAAAATAATTTTGAAATTGAGTTTTAAAACAATTTTGAAATTGAGTTTTAAAAATAATTTTGAAATTGAGTTTTAAAAATAATTTTGAAATTGAGTTTTAAAAATAATTTTGAAATAGAGTTTTAAAGATAATTTTGAAATAGAGTTTTAAAGATAATTTTGAAATAGAGTTTTAAAAATAATTTTGAAATTGAGTTTTAAAAATAATTTTGAAATTGAGTTTTATTACTTAGTCATCTCACCCGATCTAAATTTTCAATCAGGGAATCCTATGATTGATGTGAGATGATTTATTGTTGAATTCAAGAGTTTTGGTTTAACTTTGTGTTAGATTCAGATTTGGTTTTGGGTTCAACAAGTAAGCATTTTTTGGATAAACTTCTGGGCTATGGTGAGTCACAAGGAGCTCATTAAAGTAACCATGCCTTCGAGGTTTTCCAAATAGTCCTACCCATTGAACTTAATACCAATACTTGGTCTAACTAGTCAGGATCCATTTAAGGGTAGCTTCGGTCAGTTCCACTTGGCCAAATGCACCAGGTCGAAGCCATACATGCGATGGTCAAGTTAACCTTAGTCCGTTTTAATCTAACCTTAATTACCCTGCCGGGTAATCTACTCTTGTTTTACCCATTTCGGGTAGATTAGGTTCAGTTACCCTGCCGGGTAGTTTAGTTGGGGGTGCCAGCGAGTCTGGATCCTCCATCTTTAATTTAATTTTGAATCTTGAATTTATAACTTAATTTTGAAGTTGATTTTAATTTTGAGTTTTGAATTTATAATTTAATTTTGAATTTTAATTTCGAATTTTGAATTTAACTTTAATTTTTAATTTCAATTTCAAATTTTGAATTTATAACTTAATTTTAAATTTTGAAGTTGATTTTAATTTTGAGTTTTGAATTTATAATTTAATTTTGAATTTCAATTTCGAATTTTGAATTTTAACTTTTTAGGATTGTTTTTCTTTTTGCTCCCCCTGGATCATGGCCTCGATATGGTCTATCGAAGTAGTATATTTGATCCTTCGGAACCCAGTATTGGCCAAGTCCAACTTGATTGACCAAGTTAGACTTGGAGACCCATGCTTGGACTGATTTAATACTTTGTTTGTTTATTAGTGATAAATAAGATCTATATTTACTTTTGTATCCCAACCCAGTTCTGTTGTAGACGGCTCTTTGTGTCCCAAGAATCAAGTCCAAATTCTTGGAGCACAAAGTAAACCGTTCTAAGGTATTTTCTAAATCTTTAACCTGATTTGTTAGACTTGAATTTTCTTCCTCAAGTTTTTGAACTTGAGTTGGAAATTCAGTCTGACTCTGGTCAGGTAAGGGTTTGGTGTTAGCCACTTCTTTAAGGACACTTACTTCCTTTAGAAGTGACTTAACTTTCAGGTTTGACTTAGCTAATTTGCGCAATAAATAGCTAACTAAAATGTTCAACCGGGAGATACTTACAGCGGGGTCTGGTCCTTCGGAAACGGATACGGATCCGTGGCTTTGCTCGGACTCTGCCTCAGACTCGCTCTCGCATCCGTATTCGACGACTTGGTCCCGGGCCATTAATGCGAGTAGACTCGTTTGTTCGAGCTCGTCGTCGTCCTCCGATGAAGATTCGTCCCATGTTGCCTTAAGGACCTTTTTCCTTCTTTGCTTTTTGACCTCCTTCAGGTTAGGGCAGTTGGATTTGATGTGCCCTCTTTGGTTACACCCGTAGCATGTAACTTCAAACTTCATCTTTGTATTTTGTGGGCCTTCCTTTGATTTTACTGCCTTCTTTAGATCCCTTTTGTAGAATCCTTTCGTCTTGTAGAGCTTCTTCACGAGGTTTACCAACTCGGTTGTAATGTCACCTTCTTCATCGTCAGAGTCTGGTTCAGCTTCCGATGCTGGTTCGGTTCTCCATTAGTCTGCTCATGAAGTTCAAATTCACTAAAAAGTTCATCTAGTTTTAAAGAAGATAAATCCTTGGAAACTTTGTAGGCATCTACCATTGATGCCCACATTGTATTCCTTGGAAACGAGTTTAGCGCATACCTTATTACGTCCCGATTTTCTATCTGCTGGCTAATTCCGTGAAGAGAGTTAAGGATGTCTTGTATTCTCGCGTGAAGAGAACTCGCCGTTTCACCTTCCTGCATTTTTAGATTATATAATTTATTAAGTAAAAGATCTCTTTTACTTACCTTGGTGTCGTCAGTGCCTTCGTGGAGTTCGATTAGCTTTTCCCAGAGCTCCTTTGCAGAGGAGAACGGGCCAACTCTGTTGAGTTCTTCCTTGGTAAGACCACACTGGAGGGTGCAGGTAGCTTTGGCGTCGGCTTCCACCTTTTTTATTAGAGAAGCGTCCCACTTCTCGCAGGGTGTAGTTTTGTCGTCGTCATCGACTGGCAATTTCAGTCCCGTCTTTATGATCATCCACGTTTTGAATTGTATCTTTAGATACGTTTCCATTCTTCCCTTCCAGTAGCCAAAATCCTCTCCGGAGAATAGCGGGGGGCGTACAGTGCTGAAACCCTCTTGTTGGGTCATTTATAATATGTAACAAAAGAAAATAACAGAATATGTTCCAAGACTAAGTCTTGGATTAGTAGTGCTAGAATAAAGAATAATAAAAACGAACTCGAGTGGTGTTGCACCTACTTCGAGCAAAAGTCGATTCGAGGGAAACAAAAATTAGAATATAGCTATAAGGCTAAATTCTAATTCGACTCCGAAAATGAAAAAAACTGCGAAAAATTTGTTTTGAAAGGTGGTTGCACCAATTCAAAACGACCCCGCTCTGATACCAATTGTTGGATCGAGACGTGCTAGAGGGGGGGTGAATAGCGCTCGTGGCTATTTGTTCGATTATCGGAATCGTAAAATGTTCGTAGAGTAATTAAAGCAGCGGAATAAAGGAAACAAACACAAGAACACAGTGGTTTACTTCGTTCGGAGCCTAGGTCGACTCCTACTCGAAGGCCCGCGATCCTTGATCGCTTTCCGTGGGCAACAACTATAATTTCGTATGAATATTATAGATTAATTACAAAATGCAACTGCAATTAAAATTATACCGACAACAGTAGTAGAAAAGAGATCTGAGCTTCGGGTCGTCGGTGTCAATTCGCAAGAAGCACAGCAGAATGGAAGCTTGGAAGTTGTTTTTGAAGCCTGGTCGACCCTTATAAAGGGGTCCAAGGCGCTGCTTTCACCAAGGCGCCAGAGCCGAGTCACCGCGTGGATCAAGACCTGGTCGAACTCTATCTGGTTCAAGGCGCCTTAACCCAAGGCGCCTTGAACTCCATTCAAGGCGCCTTTATCACGCCTCCAAGCTCCATGGAGGCGCCTCGGACATCATCCGAGTTGTAACTTGCTCCTTTGTTCGTAAAATGTGTTAGTCTCAAACACATACCTGCAAAACAAAGTTAGCACAAACATAATGAATGATAATAATAAAAGTTTTGACAGATTCAAACTTCGGGTTTCCAACCGGAAACCCTAGGTCGACCCCACGCCTACTACGGGGAACGTCCTCACCTACTCCACTCAGGAGATTTACATTGCCGACGATCCTCCGGATCGATGGACTTTTGCTCACTCGATGCTTCGGACTTTCTGAACATCCGCCGTTCAGACTTTCACCGTTCGCGACACCAGGACTTTCCACCTAGGGTTACCACCCCCTAGGACTTTTGCCTGAAGCCATCGACCTGCCAAGACTTTCCGCATAGGGTTACCACCCCCTATGACCTAGGGTTACCACCCCCTAGGGTTTTACCCTGCCTAACCGCAGTTAGGACTTTCCTGAAACACTCAGCAAAAGCTGTCAGATAACAAAGCACCTTAACTTTGAATCCTTTGCCATTATCAAAACTTAGGTTCGATCGTCGGATGCTTCCCGCACCAACAGTGACACCACATACTATGTTATCTACAATATAAATTAAATGAACAACTACAAACAAATGTAGACAATTTGACCAAATGTGATTCTTTATTCATAATGAATGTTTACAAAGCTTAGGCTTTCAGTATACACTCCAACAATATGGATATATGATGTGTACTGACGTGGGAGAGTTGAAGTTAGCTGCTTAACCTTTACGTGACCCGGTAACACGCGAAGGAAGAAGCAGAGAATGTTTTTTGGGGATCCGGTCATGACTTAGTGATTTATTTGAGGTGTTTTGGAGATAGAGTAGTTCTCTACCTCTTTCGGTAGCATGGTGGTTTATAAGGCGATGACTAGTAGACTCACCTATCGTTGCTCTATGGGAGATCCTGACTCATAGACCTATCGGATGTAGTTAGATATACGTGATGTATCTAGTGCTCCTCTATCATTGTTTAGGAGACTATCTAGTATGGTTGATTGATGTTGAGGATGATTTTGATTAGTGGATGTTGTGAGATCAGGTGTGGTGATATGTTGTCCTTTGATGATCTATTAGAGGATGTTCAACTTGATGATCTATTATTTAGTGTTTGTTGTTGATAGTGACATGGAGTGTAGTATGTTTGTGATATATATGAATTTGTTGATTTGTAGTTGGAGATCATATCACAAATTTGTGGGAGATCTTACGGTTGAGTGTGCCTGTGGTATGAATATTATGAGTCCTTGGTGTTACTATTTAGGCATACAGTGCCTTAGATGTTGTTATGGACTAGATGTATTTGGTATTTCTGGAGTATTTGGATCAGTTTTCATTGTCTTCATTGATGATGTTTTGATCTATTCCCGATCCGAGGTGGGTTACGTACACTAGCTTTGCATAGTTCTAGAGATGTTTCGACGGGAATATCTATATGCGAAGTTCAGTAGTGTGTATTGTGATTGTCTTCTGCGAGATTTCTAGGACGCGCTGTCTTTAGCAGAGAGATATTAGTGGATCCATGGGAGTTAGAGGTTGTTACCAGTTGGGAGTAGTTGTAGTCTATATAGGAGACTCGCAGTTTTTTTTAGTCTGGTTGGATATTACAGGAGATTGGTTGAGGGTTTCTCTAGCATTGGTATATCGTTGACTGGACTGTCTAGGAATGGTATGAGACTTTCTTGGATGGATGCTTGCGAGATCGGTTTAGATAGCTGCACCTGTCTTAGTAGTACTTTCTAGTGTAGACGGGTTTGTACTCTACACGGATGTATCGTACTTGGGGTTCGGTGCAATTTTGATATAGCATGAGCAGAGTAGTCTTGTGCCAGTAGTTAGAATTATCGTGTGATGGGAATAAGATTCTTTGATTTCCATGGAAGATTATGAGTGTTTCTGAGACACTTCTTAACAGGGAGAAGTTACTGCAGGAAACAAATTGATCTGGATTTGCGATACATTCGGGTGACACCCGATGTATAGAGATTTGGAGTATTCTTATTGGTGGAACGACATGAAGAAAGACAGCGCGGATTTTGTGGCTTGATGTCTAATATGTCAGTAAGTGAAGGTTGAACATCAGAGATTAGTAGGATTATCTCCGTTAATTTGGATACTGGAGTAGAGTTGGGAGCATGTTATGACGGATTTTGTGGTGGGATTATCCAGGACATGAAGAGGATATTTTGGTTTGGGTAATTATTGTTAGGTGACAACTTTGCTCCCTAGCTATTGATTTGTAGGATGTATCCGTTGGATTGAGTAGCAGGATTATATGGTAGAAAGATTACCAGACCTTATGGTATATTTCTGAGTATTGTTTTGGATGGAGATCAGTGATTTCACATCATGGTTTTGACTGTGATTACAGCAGACTTTGGATTAGGAGCTTTGTTTTAGTATAGATTTTTACAGTCAGATTGATAGATAGTTTGAGCGCCTTATATAGATGTTGGAGGATCTAATGATAGTGGATTTTGGATTTTAGAGGTAGTTGAATTATCCCGCAATTGGCAAGATTGCAGAGTTGGAGTAGCGGGAGTAGGGTGAGTTCATAGCTCACAGAGTCGTCGCTATATACTTGGAGGTAGATTGTCATATTTGGAGATATGTTTATGATACTTGGATGAAGTGGTATGTGAGTATGTTATTTAGTTGTTATCCTTGGATAAGGATCCCTGAGTTGACCAGTAAATTTTGGGACCAAATTTTATTAGTGGGGGAGAATGTAAGATATCGTAAAATTTAAATATTAAATATTATTGGACAAAAAATCTTATTAGATTTTTCTGGAATTTTTAGAAATTTTCTGGGAATTTTTCGAAGCTCGTACGATGGGTTTTGCCGGGACGAATTTAGGGGTTCAGATAAAGCCTATTTGGGATACCCCGTTTAAGTAAGGAAATGTTGGATTTATTTATATTTCCTTTTCTTTTTCTTTTCCCAAACGCCGATCCCTAACCCTCTTTCCTTCCTCCTCCGACGCCGATACTCTCTTCTCCTTCCCCAAAAGTCACCGACGACCGGCGATTCTCCTCTCCTCCCCTCTCGGCGTCATCGGCGCAGGGCATTCACCAGAGCAGCTTCCTGAGGAGGGAAACTACAACCCATTTTCCTCTCTCTCTCGACTTCTCTCACGCGAGCGACCCGACGCCGACGGAGGTGATTCTGCTCCGACTAACTCGGTCTCACCGCATCACTCGAGCATTATCGGACCGTCGCCGGATTCTTGAAGGTGTTGATGCTATCCAAGCCTTCTCCAGTGGAGAGATCTCTTGATTGGCCGATTCTTGCGTGCGTCCAAGAGGATCCGAACTAGGGCACGGTGAGAAGCTTGATTCGCGACCCCAGCTCCTCAATCTGTTCCTCCTCATCAACTTGTTAACTGTAGGGTGGTCTGTTGCTTCACAATCGATGAACTGGAACATGCGACATCATTTGGAGGTGACTGATTCGAGGTAGGTTTCATTTAGAACCTCAGGGATTCAAAAATCTTCTTTGATTGATCTTCTTGGTGATCTTATTCCTATTATGGATTGCAGGAAGGCTTCGGATCAAAGTAGTGGTGGGTATCCCTGTTGTCGATCACTGCCACTCCAATTCTTGAAGCTGTGGAGGTCACGGGTGAGGAGGTAAAGGGCTGATGAGGTAAGTTTTGTACTATGGATTAGGGATTCAGCAAATTCTTTGGCTGTATGATTGGATTTTGGATTTATTCTTGGAAGAAATTGGTTGTGGTATTTTTGTAGCTTTTGGACAGTGGATTGTTGGGAGGTGAGCTGCTGAATTGCTCGCCAAACCTCAAGGTAAGTGATGTTCCAATGAGTTATTCTCGGTGGATTCATGATGTTTATCGAATTAGGAAGTATTGTGGCGATGTTGGATATAATTGGATTTTTTATTAAGAGGATTGATTTAGGTTAATCATTAATTGGGATTAATTAATGAATGGATTGATTAGGGTTTTCCTAATTAGGTTGTGGTATGATTAAGATTAATTGGGGAATTAATCTATAACCATATTTGATTAGAATTGTTCTAATTAGGTGGGGGATTTTATTTAGTTATTTACTTCATATGTAATTAGCTAAATACGTTATGTGATCGCAGGACTTAGATTCGGGACGAGTGTCTCGACGTGGGATCATTTGGCACGATCGAAAGATAAAGGTGGGTATTTCTTCCTTGGCCTCTTTATACTTTCTTTGAAACTTAGTGCATGGTTATTATTGGATGAATTAGGCTACTTTATCTTATATCATGATCGATTGCAGTTTTTCCTGCACGATACTTATGCTTGACCCTTGTGATGATCTATTTAATTCATATGCAGTCTCCACTCTTGATATCTACTCTGTTGTGATTACACGTGTAGAGTATGTCTTGTAGGGATTGTCGGGTTGTTGGTATTACCATGCTGATTGGGTATATGATGTGGACTGTACATAGGTGGGTATGTGTTATAGAAGTCATCTTGTTGACCATGCATTTACATATGGTGTGTACATACGTATTTGTCATGTACTTTTGGAGGAGTTGTGTTGATTGTATGTTTGGGGTATATACACATGTCTGTTGTGTTTTTACTAGAGGATACATGTTGATTGTATTTATATTTTTGTGTACATGTGCCTGGTGGGATTATTGGAGATTTTTTATTGATTATACATGTGTAGTGTGTGCATATGTTTGGTGGGATACGTGGAGGTATCATGACGATTATACTCTTGTTGGAGGTATTTATGAGGTTTGGGGTTGTTGCATGGATGATGATTATATATATCATGTTCATCATTCATTGCATCTGATGACCATTATCTCCCTTTTGGTTGAGAGAGTCATCAGTTGGTTTGGGAATAGCGCCGCACACTCGGCCACTCATGGGTAGTGGGTGGAGCTAGTCCTGTCATGCCACCCGGCCACGAGGTTTTGTGAGATCTGCCGCAGGGACCCTAATGCTATGTAGCTAGATAGCTACTAGCGGATTGTCCACCGTACGGTAGTCACAAACCCAAGCCTCTTGGCCATGCAGGGTCGTGGTGTCTAGAGAGGTGGCGGGTGACCATGGAGCATGCATGCACTTTTGCATATGATGCATGGGGGGATATATTTGCATACATGCCTAGTAGATACTAGTCGCATGTGATTGTGATTTTGCACTTGTTTGAGATATGATTGTTGCATATGGTTGTCATGCCGCATACATGTCATTTATTTTATATGTATATCGATTGTATTTAGTATTGCATCATGTGGTACCGTATGAGTACCGATCAGATTCCGTGTGTTTACCAGTATATGTACATCAGTTATGTATGTATTTAGTTCGTATTTATCATTATGTCATGGGTCCATAGTTTGGTAATGTGATCATTATATCTTGTGGGATAGACTGGTACAAGTAGTTTTATTTGTTGGCTATGTCAGTATGTCAGATATATTTAGGTGCATTGATTATGATAGTATGATCATGTTTCTTTATTCCCTACTGAGACTGTATACTTTTGATCTCCATGTTTAATTTGTAGACCGTGCACTGTCTTTTCTATTTATACTCACCACCACATGTATACATTTATATTTTCATGTAGCTTGTAGATGGTTGGTGTGTCGCTTGGAGTATCTTGTCTGTCGGGTCCTACGTCACATCCGAAGACGATTTCATCTCGTGTTTGTCTTCTTTTTGTATATTCTTTTATTATTTTTGGCATTGTATTTGTGTGTAGCCATGTGGCTATCTTATGATTTGCAAAACAGTGGCTGTAACGAATTTGCAACTTGCATTGCATGCATTATTTATTTACCGGGTTTACGGTATTTGATTCCACTGGTTGGATTTGCTTGGGGGGTAGTTTCGCAGAAGCTCTAACTCCAGGTGTTTGTGATCATTCCCCAATTCTTGTGAGAGTTATATTATAAACTGCGTGGTTGTGTATATATTCCAGCCGTATGTGACTGATGTATATTTTGTATGTATTGATGTTTCAGATTGTTACCGGTACAGGGGAGATGTTATCGGATTTTTATCTGGCAGGGACTCCTTTGGGGGTGTGACACCACCAAGGAGCAAAAGAGAGCAAAGGGAAAAGAGAGGGAGAGAGGGAGAGAGGGGCCGGCCACTTGAGGATCACCAAGCAAGAGAATAAGAATTGTCTTTTCATGAGCCCTCCTCACCCCTTCTTTTATATTACTTGCCCAAGGCAAAGAAAGGAAGAATTTTTACAAAAATTAAAATCTTCCTCTAGTTTTTCCTTTTTCCTTTTTCCTTTTTATTTTTCCTTTTCTTTTTTCTTGATTGAATCAATCACCAAATCAAAGGTTGATTGGATGATGATTTGGCCGGCCCCTTGCTTGGGCACCAAGCAAGGGTGGTCGGCCACTTATAGGAAGGAATAATAATTTTTTTATAAAATTTTACAAGAAGAAATCTTCTTATAAAATTTTACAAGCTCTCTTTCCTAAAGTGGATGTTAAAAAGGAAATTTTTAAAAATTAAAACCATGTTTTAAAATTTAAAACTTGTCTTTTAAAAATTTCCTTTTTTAACATGCTTACAAAAATAGAAAATTTTAATTTTAAAACTTCTCTTTCTTTTTTCTAAAACCATGAAGATGGTTAAAAAAGGAAAGTTTTAAAACTTTTAAAACTCTCTATTAAACCATGTGGCCTAATTCAAATAAAGAAAGTTTTTTTAAAAAAATTAAAATCTCTCTTTTAAAACATGTAGTTTTCTACAAAGAAAAGATTTTAAAATTCAAAACACTCCTCCTACTTGAATTAATTATGGTCGGCCCCTACTTGCTTGGTCACCAAGCAATAGGGTCGGCCCCCATAGAGGAGGATGTGGTTGGTCATTGCTTGGTCACCAAGCATTAGATCGGCCCCCTTCTTGGACACCAAGATGGGTTTATATTTGGATGGACTTGAGGCTTTAATGAGGCTACGACAGGGACCTAGAGGAGAAATTGGTTTTGGCCTTCCGATGAGCTTGAGTATCCCGTGTTCGCCCCGAACACACAACTCAAGTTCATCAACAATAACTCATTCCACTAGAGAGTTATTGTTGCACTACCGCACCAATCCCAAATTACATTTATGGGCTCCTTCTTATTATGAGTGTGTTAGTGTCCCTGTGTTTAAGATAACGAATGCCCACTAATTAAGTAAGTTACTGACAACTCACTTAATTAATATCTAAGTCCAAGAGTAGTACCACTCAACCTCATTGTCATGTCGGACTAAGTCCACCTGCAGGGTTTAACATGACAATCCTTATGAGCTCCTCTTAGGGGCATTCTCAACCTAGATTACTAGGACACAGTTTCCTTCTATAATCAACAACACACACTATAAGTAATATCATTTCCCAACTTATTTGGCCTATTGATTTATAAAACTAAATCTCACCCTTTGATAAGTTAAAGAAATATATACTAAATATATATACTTATTATTATATTAGGATTAAGAGTACACACTTCTATAATAACTAAGGTCTAGTTCTTTTATTAAGTCAGTATAAAAAGAACTTACCTAAAATGGTCTTATTCAATACACTTAGAGTGTACTAGTGTAATTTATTAGTCAAGATAAACTAATACTTAATTACACTATGACTTTACCAATGGTTTGTTCCTTTCCATCTTAGTCGTGAGCAACTGTTTATAATTTATAAAGAGCTGATAACATGATCTTCTGTGTGTGACACCACACACCATGTTATCTATTTTATAAATTAATTGAACAACTATATTTAACAAATAAATATAGACATTTGACCAATGTGATTCTTTTATTTCAAAAATAAATGTTTACAAAAGCTAGGCTTTTAGTATACACTCTAACATTTATTATGCAAATTAGCAAAATCAAACATTCGGTTCAAGTCACTTCTAAAGGAAGTAGCAGTCCTTAAAGAAGTGACTAACTCCAAAACCTTACCTGCCCAGTTCAGACTGGAAATTCAACTCAAGTCCAAAAACTTGAGGAAGAAAATTCTAGTCTGAGAACTCAGGTCAAGGATTTAGAGAAGACCTTAGAACGTTTTTCTTTGGGGTACAAGAACCTTGACCTAATTCTTGGGACACAAAGAGCCGTTTACAATAGAACTAGACTAGGTTCCAAAACCAAGAAGAAATATCGATCATATCTATCCTTAGTCAACAGACCAAATAGTAAACTAGTCCAAGCATGGGTACCCAAGTCCAACTTGGTCAATCAAGTTGGGCTTGGTCAATATTGGATCCCCAAGGATAAAGTACATTACCTTGATAAACCTTATCGAGACTATGATCTAGGGGGAGCAAAAAGAAAAATTATTTTAATTAATAAATAAATAAAAATTATCTTAACAAATAAATAATTAAATTAAATTAAATTAAAATTATCTAAATAAATAAATAAAAATTATCTTAACAAATAAATAATTAATTAAATTAAATAAAAATTATCTTAACAAATAAATTTAAAGGAATATAATTCTAAATTAAAACTTTAAAAATAAGTTAAAAGGAAAATCAATAATGGAGGCTCCAGAATAGCTGGCACCTCCAAAAGGAATCTACCCGATAGGATAACCAAATGCAACCTACCCGGCAAGGCAATTAGGGCTAGAATAAAAAGGGCTAAGCTTAACTTGACCCATGGTACTGGTGAAGTATTGGATGATAGTACGTTAGGGAAGCTTAGTCTATGCATGTCTAGGAAGATATGGCTTCGACCTGTTGCATTTGACTAAGTGGAACTGACCGAAGCTACCCTTTATGGATCCTAACTAGTTAGACCAAGGTTTTGTACTAAGTTCAGTGGATAGGACTATTTGGAAAACCTCGAAAGCATGGTTACTTTAATGATGTCCATGTGACTCACCATAGCCCAGAAATTTATCCAAGGAATGTCTATTTGTTGAGCCCAAAGCTAAACCTGAATCTAACATAAAGTTAAACCAAACCCTATAATTGAAACTAATTCATCTCACAAAATTATATAATCCCCTGATTGAAAAATCTAAATCGGGTGAGATGACTAAGGACAAAAATAAATTAAAAATTAAATTAAAAATTAAATTAAATTAAATTAAATTAAAAATTAAATTAAATTAAATTTAAATTAAAATTAAAATTAAAATTAAAATTAAAATTAAAATTAAAATTAAAATTAAAATTAAAATTAAAATTAAAATTAAAATTAAATTAAAATTAAAATTAAAATTAAAATTAAATTAAAATTAAATTAAAATTAAATTAAATTAAATTAAATTAAATTAAATTAAAAAATAAATTAAATTAAATTAAAAAATAAATTAAATTAATATAAAAATTAAATTAAATAAAAATTAAATTAAATTAAATTTAAATTAAATTAAATCTTAATATTTTTCAAGTTTAATTAACTTAATATTTTTCAAAGTTTAATTAACTTAAACATTTTTCAAATTTAATTAACTTAAATATTTTTCAAATTTAATTAACTTAAATATTTTTCAAATTTAATATTTAACTTAATATTTTTCAAATTTAATTAACTTAATATTTCTCAAAATTTAATTAACTTTAACGTTCTTCAAATTTAATTAACTTAAATTTTTTCAAATTTTAATTAACTTAATATTTTCAAAATTTAATTAACTTAACTTTTTCAAATTTAATTAACTTAATATTTTCAAAATTTAATTTTTTTTCAAAATTTAATTAACTTAAACATTTTTCAAAATTTTAACTTAAACATTTTTCAAAATTTAATTAAATTAAATATTTTTCAAAATTTAATTAACTTAAACATTTTTCAAACTTTAATTAACTTAATATTTCTCAAAGTTTAATTAACTTAATATTTTTTAAAATTAATTAACTTAATATGTTCAACCATCTCAAAATCACCCATAGGAATAACTGATCGCTAAAACCTAGAATGGGTGAGATGAAAAATTAAGGTAGCTTATTTCAATCAAACTATCTTTTGATCCATTAAAAGGAATCCAATTCAAATACCTTATGTGTAGGAATTGGATCAATGGATGTTGGATAGTGGATGCTCCAGACATATAACTAGAGATAGGTTGAAGTTCACAAAGCTCAAATACAAGAACCTAGGATCAGTTGCATTCGGCAACAACGGTAAACTTAAGGTAATCGGAAAAGGTAATATCGAACTTAATTCCGATTTCATTATCTGAAACGCTTTATTAGTTGAAAATTTCAACATTAATTTACTGAGTATATGTTAATTGTGTGATAGTGGCTACTTAGTTATTTTTAATAATTCTGGGCATTTAGTTAAAAATATTGATAACCCTGAAATCATACTTAAGGGACTTAGGAAAAATAACATCTACACAATTGACCTATCCTCAATAAAGTGTCTTTTGACACAACAAGAGGAAACCAACCTGTGGCACAAAAGACTATGTCACACCCATGTCAAACTTATTTCAAAAATGAGTCAAAATGTCTTAGTAAGAGGGTTACCCAGATTAAAGAACCTAGATAATATAATTTGCCAGGCTTGCCAACAAGGTAAGCAAACCAAATCAACTCACAAGTCAACCAACCTAGATAGAACTGACTTCTTACTTGAGCTCCTACATTTAGACCTATTTGACTCACATGGAGCCAAGTCACTAAGCAAGAATCAGTACGACTAAGTAATAATTGATAATTACTCTAGATACACTTGGGTAAAATTTCTAAAAACAAAAGATGAAACCTTTGAAGTTTTTAATAATTTTTGCAAGTTAATAGAAAATGAAAAAGATACCAAAATTAAAAGAATAAGGAGTGATCATGGGGGTGAATTTGCAAATCATAGGTTTACCCAATTTTTTAAAATTAATGGATACAAACATGAGTTTTCATGTCCTAGAACCCCCCAACAGAACGGTCTAGTGGAACGGAAAAATAGAACCCTACAAAAGGCAGCTAGAACCATGTTAAACGAATATGACTTAAATCATCAATTCTGGGCCGAAACAATAAATATAGCAAACTGCATTCAAAATAGAATTCTAATTAACAAATTACACAATAAACCCCCGTATGAAATATATTATAATAAAATCCCCAACTTGAACTATTTAAAAGTGTTTGGATGTAAAGTTCACATTTTAAACACTAAAGATTACTTAGAAAAATTCACACCCAAATCAGTCCAAGGAATATTCTTAGGGTACTCCACAACCAGTAGGGCTTATAGAGTCTATAACCGAAATACCCTAAAAGTTGAAGAAACAACTAATGTAATCTTTGATGAAGAAAATAACTTACCTAATATAAATGAAAATGTTGGCATTAACCCAAGAATTATAGAAGATGAAGAAATTCAACCTAACACTAGACCAGAGGAACCAACTACTGACTCAAGTATAAGACCAACCAGAATAAGTACCTCTCACCCACCTGACCAAATTTTGGGTGACCCAAACCTAGGAGTTAGAACTAGAACTTTTTATAGAAACCTGAGTCAGATTACACTTATCTCTAAAATTAAGCCTAAGACTATAGAAGAAGCCCTACCTGACCCAGACTGGATCATTGCTATGCAGGAAGAGTTAGCCCAATTTGATAGGAACCAAGTCTGGGAACTTGTACATAAACCCTTAGATAAGTCTATAATTGACACCAAATGGGTATATAGGAACAAATTGAATGATCAGGGTGATATAGTAAGAAATAAAGTCAGACTAGTAGCCAAAGGGTTTAGCCAGGTTAAAGGTTTAGACTGTGACGAAACCTATGCACTAGTAGCTAGACTTGAATCCATTAGGATGCTATTGGCATATGCAGCACACAAAGGATTTAGGTTATATCAAATGGATGTCAAGTTAGCCTTCTTAAATGGGTTCATTAAGGAAGAGGTAAGCCAACCCCCCAGATTTGAGGACGTAGACAAACCAAACCATGTATTCAGACTGAAAAAGACCTTATATGACCTAAAACAAGCACCTAGGGCATGGTATGAATAGTTATCTAATTACCTAATATCCAAGGGCTTTAACCAAGGTCAAATAGATCAGACCTTATTTGTCAAAACCTTAGAGAAAGACATCTTCATAGCCCAAATCTATGTTGATGATATAATTTTTGGCTCAACCAACACTAAACTTTTAAAAGAATTTGTTAAATTAATGGAAAATTAATTTGAAATGAGTTTAGTAGGGGAACTCAATTTTTTCTTAGGCTTACAAATTAAACAAACTAAAGATGGAATCTATATTAATCAAACTAAATATGCTAAGGAACTAATTAAAAAATTTGGCATGAAAAATTAAAAAAATTATAAATACACCAATGGCAACTAATATCAACATTGATTCCAACCCTGAAGGAAAACCAGTAGATCCAAAATACTATAGAAGTGTTATAGGTAGCTTACTCTACCTAACCGCAAGTCGACCCGATATACTATTTGCAGTAGGTATATGCGCAAGATACCAATCCTGTGTAAAAGAGTCACATCTAACATATGCTAAAAGAATACGTAGGTACATTAAGGGCACCCTAAATGTAGGACTTGTTGGGACCGAAAAGTAGCTAGAGGGGGGGGGGGGGTTGAATAGCTCGTCGCGTGCTAGATGCTCGTCGTTGCTTGTTTCTTCGAAGATGTGCAGCGAAAAATACAGAAACAAATCACACAACGCTAACAAGGTTGGTTTACTTGCTATCCACCTCACAAGAGGTGACTAGTCCAAGGATCCACACCTACTCATGCACCCTCCACTAATAAAACCTCCTTTTCGGTAACTACCGAAGGCGGAGAAGCCCTACAAGACTTTCAGTACAAAAGAAAGGGAAGGGATACAAGAATACAAGCACAAGCTTACAATAAGCGTAGACAACCCTAACCCTAACTTTTCTCCTTGCCTTTAATCCGTCTCTTGACTTGGAAAACCTCCAAGATCCTTCAAGAACTGGCGATCTGAGCTTTGAGAGGAGCGCCGAGGAGTCAGAGATCCGAGATGAAGAATCACAAAGTCAAGCCGCGACGTCTACGACTACGACGCACTCACGATCCCGATCGATTCAAAACTCCCATCGATCGGGAGGCTTGGATCGATTCACGATCGATCGATCCGTGAAGCCCGCGATCCGATCGATCAACCACGATCCATCCAGCTATCGCGCAGCGGCCCCATCCCAATCGATCGTGATCGATTCTCGATCGATCGATCCACCGACCGATCGTCTAGCAGTGCTCTAGAAGGCCCGGATCGATCCACGATCGATCCAGCCTTTGGTTTTGCCCAAAATCAAGTCCCAAGCCTCTCAAACCAACATCCGGTCAACCTGTTGGTACATCATACCTAGCATCCGGTCACCTTGACCGCCTCCCCACCAAGTGTCCGGTCAATCTTTGACCCACTTGGACTTTCTCTTCGTGCAAGTATCCACCAATCCTTTGACCTACTGATTTCCCAACACCGATGTCCGATCATCCTTGATCCATCCGGATTTTCCTCGCCCGCTTCACTCACCAAGGCTTTCACCTAGCTTCACTCACTAGGGTTTTCCATCTGCCTAGCTTCACTCACTAAGACTTTCACCTGGCTTCACTCACCAGGATTTCCTTCTGCCTAGCTTCACTCACTAGGACTTTCCATCTGCCTAACCTTCCAGCTAGGGCTTCTCAGTCAAGTATCCGGTCATCCTTGACCTACTTGACTCTTCTTCAATCAACCTTGTATTGTCAAACATCGAAACTATAGCGCCCAAAAATTCTCAAAACTATTTTAGAAATATTCTACGATTTTTCTGGAATTTTAGGATATTTTTACAGAATTTTTAGAGTAGCGGAAGTAGCAAAAATAAATAGAATCGAAATATAATACGCTGGAATTGAACCCGACCTATTGGGTCCTACGACTTATAGATAGCTCTAGTAACCAAGTGAACCCAGAAGGGTCGTGCTAAGAAAGGAATCAATTATATTTATATTGAGTTGGGCAATTACCCACTTAATATAAATAAAGATTTAAGTGAGGAATTGTTATTTTCTTAAAGGAGAAAAACCTTTCCTCACCCTAGTCCCGCCCTCTCCTTTTCTCCCTCACCTCTCGCCCCAACCTCAAGAAACCTAGGATTTCCCCCAAGGCAAGGGAACACCTTCCACGATATCTCTACCACGGAACGCCTCCTCATAAGAAGCACGTGGACGTGAGGAAATCGACGGAGGAATCTTCTTCTCCGAAATCTAGCGATTAGATTTGTAATAAAATCTGACAAGAGGTAAGAAACCCTCACCGCAGTATAAGTAGCTTCCGTGAATTCCATGATTTAGTAGTATATAGTTCAAGGATTAGCACTACAAGTGTTCGATTAAATTACTAGCAAAAAAAATGCAACTTAGGCATTGTGATAGCTTAGTTAAATGCAATAGAGGCATTTCATATAGTCTATACAGTACTAGACGGTCCAATGGGTGGGCTCCCATAGTCGCCTCTAGGTTTAGATAACCTAGTTCCGTGTTTAGACAACCAAGTAAAAGCAAGTCAAGAATTTATTAGCTTATGTTCAGTATTTTACTTTCTCAGTGGCACTGCATGGATTAGATATCCATTGGGTTGACTCCCATAGTCGTCCCTAGGTTCAACTAACCTAGTAACCCTACTAAATTTGGGACTTGCAAACCCGGTCTAGTTGGGGATGCTCGCACAGAAAGTACAGATGTCGGGCCCAAACAGCAGCTTGATTATTATTTTAATCTATTTATGAATATAGTTTTCAAACATCACAAATTAGTCATGTGAGTTCACCGACTTTAGCATCGATTAGTATTAGCTTAGCTCAGTTTTATATCGGTTTAGTTTTCTGTTGATATAACATGATAGTTTATGATTAGTTCTATTGCTATGATCAGTTTTATTTCTATGTGTTGTATGTCATGTCATGTTTAGCATATTCAGTATGTTCTTTTCAAATAGCATGTTTTCAAAGCATGATTTGCATCGATTGCATGTTTTAGTGAGGTAGATGGTTTTTACTTAAGCAAAGCTTACAGACAGGATACTTCTTTCCTTATAATCAGATAAAGATAAAGGAAAGATGGACTAGCGAGGCTGAGGGCAATGCTATAAGATGTGTGAATGGAACTTGGAGATCTTGGAAATTTCATGGACTTAACATTAGAACCTTTTAGCATTTTATTGTTTTGCACCTTAGTATGTTAATTGCTATAAATTAGTCATGCACCCTATCATGCTTAAAATACTATTTGTGTGATGTTATGTTTTACTAGTTTAGTTTAGACATGGACAGGTCTTGAAACCGCACACATGGCACAAACAGTCAAACTGTCAACTTGGCTGAATCGATCGTCGATTTCACGATCGTGATCACCGTACCGTCGAAATCGATTAGTTCGCATCAGTTCAAGAGCTCGAGCTCGATCGGATCGATCAAAAATCAGTCAAGCATCGGTATCGGATCACCATCGATCGACGATCGATCCGATTGCCCAGCAGCTGCATGCCGATCGATCACATCGATCCAACAACTCATACACGATGGCCCTGATCGATCCACGGATCGATCCGCCATTCCAATTGATCCGTGGATTGGGAGGCTTGATATCAGAAGAAACTTAAGTTCCTTGACCATTGGAGAATGTAATATATATCTTGAATAGTTTAGATCACACCCCTTAGCACATGTAGAACCAAGAAATGATAATAGTTAGCAAAATTTTAATTGCAAGACCCGTACTTGATTTAATGATGGTCGTGATAGTTAGACAAGATGTAACGATTGGCCTAGTCAGAAGGCGTGGTTACAGAGTGGTATCGAGCTTCCATACTTCCTACACACACATCACAGATTAAAACTGCAGCCCAAGTAAGAAACGCTCTCACTTTATTATGTTCTTTCTTTCATGTTTATAGATGATCAGCATCGATTGACGATAACACCTAACATGATAATGATAGTAGATATATAAACATGATTGCCTTAGTTATGTATGTCCTCTATGTCTTTAGAAATGGCACGAGGATGCCCATGAAGGGCACCAAACTAAGCCCCAAAGATCCAATAGTAAACTGATGTGCTCCCCATGATTAGTGACTCAACTCATGCAACAGTTACAAAGATTCATTACGCCACACCATTCCTGCTAGTGTTCCGGTGTATTGGGATTGAATCTCACCTCTAAGTAATTCCTAAACTCTTAAGGTATTCACACCACGATCGATCGTAGTGTCTTGATACTTTTACCTAGTCGCTTCTCCACATCGCCTTGTACTCTTTCAACTTAACTTTCGGCGCATTAGGTAAATGTATCCATATCTTGAATAATCGCTCATGAAAGAGACAAAATATTCAAAACTCCTCCCCGAATGCACATATAGACACTATCTGAGTGAACCAACTCTAACACTTCTTTGGCTCTATACCCCTCTCTCGAACTTGGCCTCATTTTATTACCTTCCAAGCAGATTCACAAGTTGGAAAATTTTCCAACTCTAATGAACCTAAAAGTCCATCGGCTATAAGCCTTTAAGTTAATTTGACCAAGCCTTAGATGCCAAAGATATGCTTGGTTCATTTCAAGGTTCTTTTCTTATAATTAGAAGATGAGTTATAATATGTCTTTGTGGAAGAAATTGATTTAAAGTATACAAATTGCCAACAAAGCACGAGCACCGTAATGATAATCACATTATTTCTTTTAATAACTACATCAGTTTCGAAAGAAAGAAATCGAATATCCAAAAAAGCTTAGACCGAAATTAAATTCTTTCTAAAACGCTGGTACATAAAGACAATTTCTTAAAACCAAATTTCTATTTCTACTAAAAGATAAGTAGACGCCTCCCATCGTAATTGCCACCTTAGTAGCATTGCCCATGTAGACTGTAATTCTCCTTCTTTTCTCGAACCCCGCAAAGAATTGCGATGATCAGTGGCTTCTCAGATTACACACCTGTGGTAGATAACATCTAAACATGTTTCAACAACTAAGCATAGATATACCTTTGTTCCCACCGGAGATACCGCCTCAATGTCACACCTGGCTACGGATGAAGCACTCTTCTATTTCCCCTTTCACAAATTTTAATACGAGATTTATTCACTTTCTTTGCGACCAATTTTGTTTATTCTTCTTCTTTCCTCATAAGTAGAACCATTTTCAGATAGTGAATTTGAGCAAAGCAGGACGAATAATCCTTCGCTTGAAGTTCTCAAGAGTTCCGCTTAATGAATAAATCCTCTTATTCATATTATAGTTAAGGCGGCCAAAACTTAGGTAGCTGGAGGATCATATCGATCGTTTCCCATCTCCTCCAAGGATCTCGATCTCGCTCGATAAGCCATCATCTTTAGGATATGATCCTCACAGGAGTACCCTCCTGTCATTATCTTTCTCATGGCTTCTTGCCCAGAAGCCCTATCATGATGACCAAAGAGTTCCTTGAGATTGTTAACATATACACTTTGTAAATCTTGCCGATGTTGCAATACATTTGACATTGAAGCCAAAATGTAACACCAATCACACATCTGCTTACCCATTTCCTATGATATTCAATCTCCTCTGGGTAGATTCACCAAGTGTTTTCGTACCGTCCAACAAGATAAATTTATAGCTTTCAAGAAGAAGGACAATGTCCAGTTCCTTTTCCAATCTATGTAATTAGGTCCAAGAAGTCTATTCTGAAGTATGATGGACAGTGGGTTGAAAGTCATCCTAAAAATCACAAATAACTTTTGGTCAGAACTCTAAATTTAGAATAATATTGATTCCTCAAACAATAATATTTTAAATTAACCAACACCTCAAAACACCGTGAATTTTGTATGCCACGTTAGTGTGGACGATACTAATTCAACATTTGTAAAGGAGGGTTTAACCCATTAATTTTATTATCTTGTCAACCTAACTTTTGACAAATAAAATTAATAGTTGGTATCATTTGGTCACACAAATAATAGTAACTCATGGGGAGGATACTATTAGATGTGTCTAAGTGTATACCACTACTTGACACTAAGTCCATTAATAAGATTATGCCCTTCCGCTGGGGAAGATCACACGCCTTAATTAACTTCCTATAGTCATCCAAAATGGAAGTTCTAGTGATCCGCAAACAAGCTCATCCGCTATGGAGGAAGGCACTCAGAGCCAACGCGCAAGCTTGTTTGCATCACTTACAAACCAAGAATGGAGATTTACTTAAAAATCCCTCTCCCACTTAGTTATTTATAAATGAGGAATTTTAACTATGCTAGCCTACTAAACTTGTAAACTAATATGCAAAAATAAATAGAAAATTTAATTTTCAACTATTATGGCTTTTGTCTCTAGTTGTCCTCCGTGTTGTCATCCCAAGTCGCGCCATATTTGGCCACCGCCACCGGGTCTAGCATCCATCTTGCTCCTAGTTCCGCTGCGCCTCTGGTCCTTGCAAGATTCAATCATGACATAAATAGAATTTTACATTTTGATCCTATATTCCATAAAAGGAATGTACATGTATCAAAAATAAAATCTAATAAAACTAAATACAGCTCCTGTTTTAAATACAATCATGCACACACATATAAATGCCTTGACATGTCCAAGGGTCCACACACATAATAACTAAAAAATTGATCCTGATCCACAAAGTTAGCACATCCTACTATTAACCTGTTAAATTGTATAATTAACGTCTAACCTACCAAATACAGAGGCAAACCCTAGCTCGATACCAATTGTTGAGCTCAAAACCTAGAGGTTCCACATAAATTTTGTACAAAGGTCCGAACCTTTCCTAGCTACCATGTGTTCTTTAAATTAAATTTTGGATCGCTGCGGAACACGCTTGATCCAAAACTTAATCTATTTGTTCTTTTAGGTTTTAACTTGGACTCTCGCTGAACTTAACATCGTCAAGTCACCTTAAGTTATTAATTCCATTAAATATTAATTTCATAATTGGTTCCCAAGATCGTGGCGAGGCACATTGCCTTCTTGGATATGGGAGCAACCACCACCGACTAGACAAAACCTCTTATGGAAAGCTAATATTTAATTTCCTAAAATAACTTTAGGTTAACCGAAGAACAATCAAATCACAAGGAAAAGAAAACAAAAGAACACATCTTCGAAAATATTCAAATTCTAGAATCGTAAGCCTCTTGTATTTGGTATTATTTCCATAAATAACTAGTATGATGCGAAAGAAAATTACTAGTTATACCTTTAGAAAGACCTCTTGATCTTCTACCGTATTCTCTTTTAATCTCGGGCAACGATCTTCCGAGATGAGAAATCACCAACCACCTTCTTCTCCTCCTAGCTAGGTTCGCCAACAATAAGAAAGCTTCACCAAGGAAGAAGATCAAACACCAACCAAGCTCCAAGAGATGCTAGCTTTCTCTCCTTCTTCTCCAAGTAGTATCCGGCCACCACAAGAACTCCAAGAGGGATGAAGTATTCGGCCACCACAAGAGGAAGAGAGAGGAGAGGATGATGGCCACGCCACAACACCAAGGAAAGAGGGAGAGAAAATAATAGAGGTTGTGTCTCATGAAGGCACCCCTACTCTTCTTTTATATTCCTTGGTTTAGTAGTAAATTAGGAAATTTAATTACAATAAAATTTCTTAATTCCCTGACATGATTTAATTGAGAAAAAAAAAATATTTCCCAATTAATCTCTAATGGTACAATGTAGAGCAAATAGATAATTTTAATCAACAATTAAAACTTCCTTATTTGTCTTTGTAAATTTTTTAAAAAATAAAATTTCCTTTTAAAATCTCTTCATGGTTGATAAAAGAAATTTTCATAATTTTAATTTTCAACATGTGAATAATTTAAAGAGAAAATAAAACATCTCACCAATCTACAAATAAGGAAAGAGATCTTTCTTTAATCTTTATAGATCTTTACAAGAGAGATATTTTAATTTAATTCTCTTTAATAAATTATTTCTTCCACATAATAAAAATTAAAATTAAAATTTTTAATTTAATTTGGTCCCCACTAGCTTGGGTTCAGGCTACCCCCCCTAGGACTAGAAGTAGCTTGGTTCCCAAGCTAGCTGGCAGCCCCTATTGGGGTATAGAAGGTGGGTATAGGTGGGTATAGTACTCTATAAATAAGAGGCTACGATAGAACCGAGAGGAGGAATTGGTTTTGGTCTCCCGATAAATTACATCCCGTGACACACAACTTAATTTTATCAATAATTCATTCCACTAGAGAACTATTATTGAACTACCGACCACCAATCCCAAATTACATTTTGGCTCCTTATTATGAGTGTGTTAGTCTCCCCGTGTTTAAAATATCGAATGTCCACTAATTAAGTGAGTTACGACAACTCATTTAATTAATATCTTAGTCGAAGAGTAGTACCACTCAACCTTATCATCATGCCGACTAAGTCCACCAGTGGTTTAACATGACAATCCATATGAGCTCTCTCGGACATTATCAACCTAGTATCTCTAGGACACGCTTCTATAATCAACAACACACACTATAAGTGATATCATTTCCCAACTTATCCAAGTTTATTGATTCATCTAACTAAATCTCACCCATTGATAAATTAAAGAAATAAATATCAAATATACGTGCTTGTTATTATATTAGGATTAAGAGCACACACTTCCATAATAACGAGGTCTTTGTTCCTTTATAAAGTCAAGATAAAAGCGACTCAAATGGTCTTACTCAATACACTCTGTACTAGTATAATTATATAGTCAAGATAAACTAATACCTAATTACACTACGACCTTCTAATGGTTTGTTCCTTTCCATTTGGTCGTGAGCTACTGTTTATAATTTATAAGGTACGATAACATTATCTTCTGCATGTGACACCACATACTATGTTATCTACAATATAAATTAATTGAACAACTACAACTAAATGTAGACAATTTGACCAAATGTGATTCTTTATTCATAATGAATGTTTACAAAACTTAGGCTTTCAAAACAATTTCCCACTTATACTAATGACTAAGGTCATATCTTCTACCATACATCTGATTCCCATTCCTCCACATGCCGATCAAAAGTCATTTTTAAGGGCCTTAGTGAAAGGATCCGCCAGTTATCCCATGATGTAATTTATGGCGACAACTTCTCCTCGCTTCACAATATCTCGTATCGGTGGTGCGCTCTATATGTTTATCTGCCTTATGAGCTCATGGTTCCTTCGAGTTTGCAATGCAACGCTATTATCACAATAAATTGTGATGATTTTGGGCAAACCAGAATCACATCTAAGTCCATTAGAAGTTCCGAAGCATATTCGCTTCTTAGTCGCCTCGTAGGTCTACATACTACCGCCCATGGTTGAGTCCGAACGCATTTAACACTCCTCCATGAAATGGCTCCATCTCCCAAAGTAAACACATAGCCTGACGATGTAGACTTATCCTGATTGGAAATCTGAATCCGTGTAACAAGGAGTGTAAATCTGGCTTGGTAAACTATATAATCTAGTCCTTCTCGTGTACTTTAATATATGCTTTACCGTCCAATGTCTTTGTCTGGGGTTACTCATTCACGCACCATGCCCACGCAAAACAAATATCGTGTCCTATAGATTGCATACATAAGGCTTCCACAAGGCATAAGGAACTGCTTTCATGTCTTCTATCTCCTTTGAAATCTTAGGAGACATCTCTTTAGATAGAGTTATTCCATGCCGAAAGGTAAAAACTTTCTTGAATCTTGCATGCTAAAACAAGCAAGGATTGTATCTATATATGAAGCTTAGATGAACATTCTTTTCTTTATTACTTTGATCCCAAGTATGTGCACACTCTCCCAAGTCCTTCATATCAAATTGATTTACGTCTGACAATACCTTGACATTGTTGCCAATTAACAAAATATCATCTACGATAGTACAAGAAATACCACCACTTTCCGCTATAATTTTATATACACAAGACTCTTTCAATAAATCCATATGACCGATTACTTCATTAAACCGATGTTCCAAGATCTTAAGCTTACTCCATAAATGGACCGATTGAGCTGCTCACTAGATGCTCTTTGCCTTTTCAATGAACCCTCAGGTTGTTTGCATATGGATGTTTTCTTCAAGACTTCCATTAAGAACATCCATTTGCCAAATCTCATAATCCATATGAGCAAGAATGAATAAAAGTATCCTGATAGACTTAAGCATGGCTACGGTGAAAGGTTTCTCATAATCGATTCCCTCTTTACGAGTGTACCCTTTTGCAACAAGCTTAGCTCAAGGTTTCTACCTTCCGTCTCCCTTTTTCCTTTTGTAGATCCACTTGCATCCAACGACTTTTACACCATCGATGGTTCTACAAGCACCTGCATAGAGTACATAGACTCTATTTTAATTCATCGCCTTTTGCCAAGATGTCGATCTATATCTCTTGAGTGCTTCATATACGTCCGGGATCGTGTCATGTTTACCCGGATCAAGTCCGAAGACTCTCCCAAAACATGAATCTTTAGGTTGCCAATTCAATTTATTTTAGAATTATTCTATGATTTTTCTGGAATTTTTAGATATTTTTCGAATTTTCCGGGTAGCAGTAGCAAAATAATTAGAACCATAAAATAGCTTGGGAATCGAACCCGACCCATGTGTGTAGGATAATGCGTAATCAGCTTGATACAGGCAAGAGCTTGAAGAAGAGAGAATCAATTATATTTATAATTGATTTTGGATGAATTAATTAGTAAATATAAATAAGGATTTAAGTAAGAAGTTTAGATTATTTCTCACCGTAGCTTTTCCTCACCCGGAAACCAAAACCGCCGAGACTTTTCTTCTTCCCCTCTTCCTCCATACCAAGTTAAGGGTCAAGGAACATCTTCCATGGACACTACGAAAAAGGTTCTTCTTCAGGCGAGGCGAACGCGTATTTAAGTCGAGCAGCGATTTTCCCTAGCGGTTAGAATCAGAAGAAAACCTGCGAGGTAAGAAACCCTCACCGCAGATAATTGCTCTCGCTTGTTAGTTTTGGCATTAGTTTAGTTCAGTTTTCAGTTTTAGGGTGTGCATTTAGTGCACACCAAGCATTCGGTAGAATACCTAGTTCAAGAATGCACCGGTAGGCCCTAACAGATGTAAAATGTACTAGAAATATTTTATTCAGTTTATTATCAGTTATTACAGCTATATGGATCAGATATCCATTGGGTGGGCTCCCACAGTAGCCTCTAGGTTCAGATAACCTAGGAACAAAAGAAGAAAGCAAAATAAAACAAGATTCTATGTTTGACGCTTCTTCCATGCCATCATCATCTAGTAGGGGTAGTGGAGAGGATACAAGGAAAAATAGAATGCTGCATGGACGTACATCCAAGGATTCTGGGAATGAGAAAAGAAAAATCCAGGTTAGCAGATATTATGTTGATTATCATGCATTATTTTATCTTAACCTAGCAAATAATGCTAAACTTCTTTCTTTATGCTAGAATCCAAAAGAGCTCCAGTACGGCAAAGTATCTGCTAAAGAACTGGTGCAAGCAGTTCATGACATGCTTTCAACTGCTGGAATAAATATGGATGTTGACAAGCAAGCACTTCTCCAAACAACTTTAACTCTGCAAGAACAGCTGAAGGAATCTCAAGTTGCCCTTTTGGTCGAGCAGGTTTGTCACAAACTATTCTTGCATTTTCTTTATACAAAAGAAAAGGGACTAACGGAGTGTCGGAGGACACTGCTATGGGAGGTGTGTGTGTGCAAGGGGTTGGAATAAGATCCTAGGGGTCAATGTTTAATTCCAAAGATTTACGTTGTTAGTTTATTTTATGGTTTAGTCCTTAGCTGGTTAAATGTTTTAACCAAGAAAACTATGTACTATTCAGTTTGTCCAGCTTAGGACGACGTGAGGTTAATGTTAAATTGTTTTCAAGTATCTAGAACCCGTCTGTGAGTTGTGGTGCGCCCCAGCGTCGAAAGTTTGAAATCAAAAACCGATTTATTATTGAAAGGATTCGCCTCACGACCCATCCGCAGATTGTCCCGATCACCGAGTATTCCATCTTGAGGCATACAGATGTTATCAGAGTGTTATATGATCGGTCATCCGGACCGATCCAAAGACCGGTAGAGAGTATCCTCGTTGCCTCTGTGTGCCTCGATCGCTATCTGGAGACCGATCTGAGTTACCTCGATCGTCTTGCCGACCGATCTGGAAGCAGGGTACGTAATCGTAGTAGTTCGATCGATCCGCGGACTCCATCAATGCTAGTCGTAGTTATTCGGTTCAGCTCACGGGAGGTCATATCTCCTTAGCACATGTGCACCAACCGAATGGGGCTTCAAATCCTTCCCTTTATAACAAAGATGGGTGTATCGGCTTGTCGATTAACTCACGCTTAGGTGAAATTTTTATTTTACCCGCTTTCCACAAGACGCAAGACAAGAGTTTGTGAGGTTAATGTAGCGTCAAGGTTCGGCTGCAGCTCAGTACCCGTGAGCTCTGGGTTATGTATCAAGTTCTCACTTTACACACACATCGTATTAGCCTACAACTTCAAAGTGTGAACATCTCTCACCCGCTTTTGTTTCAAATTTTCATCGCTATATGTGATGTCATGTTTGCTTTCATGTTGATAGTATTTAATATGTTACCAAAGAGTTAACTATAACATGATAGCCTAGTTATATATATGTGTTCCTCTATTTAGGAAATGGTACGAGGATCGCCCAAATTAAGAAAGCATCAGCGGCCGAGCCTCAAAGATGAGGCGCGTGTGTAGTTCGCTGCCTCCCTGCACCAACACTAGTAGCTCAGCTACAAGCAAATAGTCAATGCCAGCCAGGAGATAGCCTCCCTTAAAGGCTAACCAACAGACCACTCCCCCAACACCCAAGACCGAACCACCACCTCAGAATCATGCAGGAATGCCCGCCTGCAAGATCATTCCCAGAGCTATAGTAGTGTGGGCTAAGAGAGAAGCCACCTCATCCAAGAGACCAAGTCTTGAGAACTTCTCGTGTACCAGCGATCCATGGGATGCCTGCATGGTTTAAAAAACACCTGAAAGCACGTATGGAGCTTCTAGACCGGCCAGAGCACGGGGTGAAGTGTGTGCCTCCTTCGCTTAATGGTGAGACGACGCATGTGGTGGAGCGGATTAAACCGGCGCCAAAGAAAACTGAGGACATAATAATCTCGAGAAAGAATTTTCGAGGAATTCTTCATGCAAGTCACGAACCGACACTATGTGACGGAAGCCATGACTGTCAGCAACCTACCGCCTCGGGAGGTCAGAAGAAATTCAACAAAGGTCTGCTCGTGTCCGTAACTAGTCGCCTGCAGGAAGTGAACAGGCTGGCGTCAAGACGCTGCACTGTAGATCGAATGTACGGGTGGCGCTCATAGGCCACAAACCACAGAGGAGCTATGAGCAGTGCTCGATCATCTAGCACTATCGCGAATATCACCCAACAAGGTGTTTCACAGAGCCCAAGGGGACAACAGCCTGCATCAGCAGAACAACAGGACACGCCTCCAACTGGAAGGGGAAACGCAAGGCAAGCAAAGGACCCAAAAGGAGGACTACCGAAAATATTCCAGACATCCTAAAATACCATTTAGGGAAATATCATCCAGAGTTTGCCGCATGAGGTTGTTTTGAATGTGACACACATGGCTGGTTGTGTCTTTAACAAGAATGTTTTCTCAAAATTTCACCGACACAAGATGGAGCTCAAATGCAACAAGAACCACACCGTGATATGCAAATTTAGATGGTCCACGTATCAGTCGCAAGGGCATTGTGAAGCCCCACAATTTAACACAAATGCTGTGATTTTCTCAACGACTGTGAGAGGACGTAGCAATGCCTCTGGGGGATGTTGTCACAGGTCGATCAATATTTTACAAAGATAATGCAACTGCCTTATTCGACACATCGGGGCAACTCACCTTATGTATCCAAGGCATTTTGCCGAGAAATTAGCAACAACTCTCCGTAGAGGTACTCAATAGTCATTTCTGACAACACTACCCTCGTGGAGATTATGGCATCTACACACCGCTCAGCAAAGGCTACCATTATAGCAGCACAGAGAACTTTTGGTGATCCGACATAGAAATGATGGATTACGATGTCATCTTTTGGAATGGACGCCGATCACACGGCGCTTCAGCAGAGTGCCGTAAATGTATATCATATTCCAACCGCTGTGGAGTACGCTTTTGAGTACATGGGAAACCAAAGAGAAAAGCTGTGAAGTTTCCTCTCTCAGCATTGTTAATAACAAATGCAATGGATTCAGACGTACGGATTTTAGCAAATGTAGTCGCATAATCGCCAGATAAGAAACTAACAAATATCGAGGTTCAGTCGCCAGATCACCAGTTAGCCTTCCCCGAAGAGCTACCGTGCCAGCACCCCACAAAAAGATTGAATTTGAGATAGAGCCTTCATTCCCGCGACAAACCAACTCAAGGCACCGCATCGATGGCTCTAGTGCGAACCCAAGGAACTTCAGAGCAACACAGGAGCCGACAAGGGTTTCATGATACCTCAGTCACTCACTCAATGGGAGAGCACTGTGTTGTTCGCAGGAAGAAGAAGGATGGAAGCATGCGCCTATGTGGTAGACTACTTGCTCAACCAGTTCACACTAAAACAAGTGCACTCTCTCCCCGTGATAGACGACTGTCAATTTCGCCAAAGTGGTTGCCAGCACTTAAAATTGACTTTCAGACGATATCACCAAAGTTGTCAAGGAAGGTGATATACCCAAAATGAAATTTCTCAGACCAGACATTTGACATTATGAAGTTCAGAAGCTCATGCCTTCGGCGCGACAAATGCCCAGCTACTTTCATGGACCTCATGAACGAGTATTCGTAGAATACTTAGATGTTTGTCATCGCGAACTACTCCATGGCTATTCTTTACTCATTCAGCACTGGAGTAATCATGCAGAGCATCCGAAGACTCAAGCTGTTGCATCCTCACAGTAATTCAATGACGCCAAATTACAAATGAATTTTGGCTGTACTCAAGTAGCCTTCTCATTACATCATCTCCAAAGATGGTGTTATGGTAGATCCAAAGAAGATAGAGTGCGTGGCAACTGGAAGACCCAGAACGCCTAAAGGAAATCAAGCTCGGGATTAGCAGCATCACCACAGGAAATTCAGAGAGGACTTCTCCGCGATAGCCTCCCCACCGATACAACTCTCACCAGAAGAACAAGAATTTCAAAGGATGAGGATCATGAGAACAAACAATGAACTAAAACCTTTGAGATTGACCGCGTTCTATTTTAACTATAATGAAAACACACATACTTTCTCGACATCTACAAAGGACGCCCTGAACCCGGGATTGGGAGCAAGATCGACGCAGCGGCAAGGTGACGCTTATGCCTCCGCATAACCCAAGGATTATGAGAACTATCCCACCACGCACCTGAGCTATGCGCGGGCGTTCGCCTCCACTCAGACATTTGGTGGCGAGCTCAAAGCAGTATATATGATCATCGTTCAGTATTTTTACCTGTATGATCCGACGCGACAAATACAGATGTTGGAGCTGGTCAAGGATTGCGACATAGATATCCTCTACCATCCAGTGGAAAGCTAATAAGGTAGCAGATGACCACAGAAAGTCCAAAGTACACACCTTATTATCTTTAAGTGTGCCTATGTCACCACCCCTAAGGAAAAGAGGATTATGCTTTCTAGTCTCGAGCTTATAGTCGGGCAATTTTCCACTATGTCCTTAGCATCTACCTTGCTTGATGATATCCAGACAAATTGTGACAGGATACCGAATCCAGAAATCAAGCAAGGGCTAGCAGTAATCGTAAAATGGAGAGTTCAGAGTGTCCGCCAATGGGTACCGTGGTGATGCATTGTGTTCCGACCAGGAACTGGCTTAAAAACAAGATTCTAGACGAGGCTTCACAGGACTCTATGCGATGAGTCCTGCTCCACCAAATGTAATGATCAAAGAAACGGATTTTGGTGGCCCGGGATGAAGTAGATATCGCCAGACACGCCAAGATTCTGCCTGTCCGCCGAGGATTAAGGCGTAACATCACCACTGTGAGGAGTTCTATACCATCCGTATCTGCACGGAAGTGAGGATATCTCTATGGACTTCATAGGGATTACCGCAACCACGAATGGTTTTGATGCCATCCGGTAATAATAGCTCTGCTGTGTCGACTAAATCACCCCACTTACAGCTACTCTAATATCCGTATTCATGAGCAAATAGTCTGCTTGTACCAAGGAGATTGTCGTCACATGGAGTCCTACTAACCATTATATCGCATGGAGATGCGAGACGACATCACACCTCCGAAGTGTGTGCGCCACAGTTACGGGCACCCAGCTAAAATTTAGTACGCCTTCCATCCCCATTGTGATGGTCGATCGGAGCGAGAATCAAAATTAAGACATGCTCCAGCGAGCCCTGATTTGTTAGTTGGTGCAACATCCGAGTCCAGCGTAATTCCGTGTATACAACAACAGCTTATCGTGCCACCACTCCAGCATGGCACCTTATGAGGCACCCCATGGGCGAGGGCAGATCACCAACCGGTACGAGCAGAATGTATGAACCAGAGCTCTACGCATCTAGTAGCAGACACCATGCAACACACAGCAGAGATTCGCCAGAGATGAGACAAAGACAAGAGTCAAGAGCTTACGCCGATACACCCACGCCAGCACCTCAGAGTTTTACTGGGACAGCTTTCCTCATAGTAGCTCCCACAAGGAGCCTGCTTTTGGGAAGAAGGGCAAGCTAGCTCCCGACATGTGGGACCATACTCATCAAGAGAGTGGGCAAGGCAGTGCTATGAGCTAGAGCTACCTCGTAGATGTCAGTCGTCTACAACGATTTATGTCTCCATGTCAAGAAGACATTCCGCATCGCCACTCCAGTGATTGAGCCCCGCTTGGTACAGTCCGTGATGATCTCAAATTTATTTACGCCTACTTATTCAGATAATAGACCGAAAGAAGTAAAGAAATTACTTAAACAAGGAAGTACCATTAGTCAAAAGTCAATCGGCAAATCACACAAAGAAGCAGAGGCGACTGGGAGACAGAGGTCAGCATTATATTTAAGTACCTGTAATTGTTTTAAGTTCGGACAAACTTTTATATGCATGATTGTAAAGCCTTAAAATTTTAATTTATTTTAGAATTATTCTATGATTTTTCTGAATTTTAGATGGTTTTTCCCGAATTTTCCAGGAAGAAGTAGCAAACACTAGAATCAAGAAATAGCTTAAAGTGAATCGAACCAGACCTATGGTGTAAGGATATAATGTTAGTAACCAGCTGATTCTCAAATAGGCCGTGTTGAAAGAAGAGAGAATCAATTATATTTATAATTGATTTGATGAATTAATTAGTAAATATAAATAAGGATTTATGAGAAGTTTGAGATTATTTCTCACCGTAGCTTTTTCTCACCCGAAAACCCAAAACCGGCTGCAGACCTTTCTTCTTCTTCCTCTTCCTCACGCATCTACGTCAATTCAAGCTAAGGGTCAAGGGAACACCTTCCTACGAATAATTCCAACACTAAAAAGGTTCTTCTTCACGAGAGGAAAGCGAGACGTAAGCGGGTCTGTCGAACGGAGCAAGCCCTTAAAACCTAGCTGTTAGAATCGTAAGAAAACCTTGGCGATTGAGGTAAGAAACCCCTCACCTGCAAAGAGACCTGTTCTCGCTTGTTAGTTTTGGGCGTTAGTCTCAAGTAGCGTTCCACGCTTAGCGAGGGTGTGCTAGTGCACACTGCCATCCTAGAGAATACCCAGTTCAAGAAATTAAAGAGGGTGCCCTAACAAGATGTAAAAATGTACTAGAAACATTTTATTCGGCTTATTATCGCTATTACAAACATATGGATCAGATATCCATTGGGTGGACTTACAAGAGTTCTAGGTTCAGATAACCTAGAATGCTGAAAGTAAACAAACAAGATTCAAGATTTTACTTTTATTCGGCCATAATTATATACTTGGATCAAAGTATCCATGGCTGGACTCCCACAACCGCCCTTAGGTCTTATAACCAGCAACCCTCGGGCCGGATTCGGAACTTGCAACCCGTGGGGTCTCAGAGGGATGCGCACAAGAAGTACAAATATGGTGCCCAAAGAATATGTTTAGTATTGTATCTATTATTATATATAATTTTCCAAATATGTAATCGTTGATAAAACACTAATCAGCTCAGCCAAATAATTATCTCGCTAAGTTCATGATTTGAGTTCATGGACCGCTAGGATGTATAAGCCTACGACTAGCCCCAAGATTCATGTTTAGTTTCGCATACAAGAGATGTTATTCTCGCTTATTTGTATGCTATGAACAAGCTTCAAGACATGTTTGTATGCCATTAGCGTTGTCATATGCCCGCTTTTCAAATGAAGATGTTTGAAACATAATCGCATCGCTGTATGTTTTTGTGAGGTAGATGGTTTCTTACTAAGCAGCTTCATTAAAATACTTTTCTATATCGCGTATAAGGTGTAAAAGAAAAGTGGACCAACGGAGGCCGGAGGACAATGCTATGAGGTGTGTGTGTGCAAGGGTTTGGAATAAAGATCCTAGGGTCGAAAACAATTTAATTTACATTTACGCAGTTAGTTTTGGCCATGGTTTAGTCCTTAATGTTAAACAAGTCAATCCAGAACCACGCATTATCTATCATTCAGCTTTAGAGGCATGGTTAATGTTAAATTGTTTTTCAAGCATTCAGAACCTATGTCTGTGAGTTGTGGTGCGTCCTGGAAGGCTCGGTAAACAATGTTCCGCTAAGTTACTGTATCCCAGTTGGCCGTCCTGGATCCCAACAGGGACATCACCCGGAATACAAGCGGAGATCGGGCGCTGCACATGGCTCGCTATATCGTCGGCCTCAAGCCGCTGAAGAGCTGGATGGATACAGAGACGATGGATCTCAGCCTTGGATCGTGCCCAGCCCCCTCGGTGATACATCTGGATCGGTCTCGGCCGCTCCGGTCTGATCTGTCACGATCGATCTTGGGTCGGACACAAGGCAAGCAATCAGTTCCGGAATCCGGTCACGCGAGCATTGTTCGCTGCTTAGTATACAAGTTCCCAGCATGTGTATCGGTTTCGATCCTTCCGGGTCTTAGTTACACCAAAACCTGAATGTGTGATATCCTTTGTATCGCTTTTCGGACAACGTTAGTTACCCGGGTTTTCCCGGATGCTCTGATGAGTTACACTGAGGCGTTGTACGCGAATATACGTTCAGGTACCTGTCCGGTGTTACTAAGAACATTCACACACACATACACACACAAAAGACTTTCAAATAGGTTGTCACTAAGAACATTTAGAACAGTTTTGTTTGACTTTCAGTAGTCGGTTAATCTTTGCTGTTTACCCGTTTGTTTTCATATGATGATAGATTAATATATACGTAATTCTCTATTTACATGGTACGAGGACGCCCAAATAACCAGATCACGTTATATATATGAGTGAGGGCGTCCGTTCTCTCTCTAAGATGGTATGGGGGCGTCCGGGGATCTACCAAGAAAGCCCACTCCATCCCCGTCGGTGTGGTTAAGTTATAGCCTCCCATCTACTAGCCTCCCTCATCTGGCGACTGCCAGGTGCTGAGTGATCGGCATGCCTCATTAAACAACCAAGACGACTACACCAAGTCGCTCTCCGAACCTCACGACTCCAAAGAATCATCGAGAGTAAACTACCGATTGCCTGCGATACGAGTCCAGTATGGCCCGAGGCCTAAGAAGCTTACCTTATCCAAAGATGCAGAAATTAAGCCCGAGCACCAAATAACAGAACCGGATGTGGGGCAGTTTAAAAATCGAAAGCACGATGGAGCTCAGATCGCCACCGTAACGCTAAGGTGAAGTATATCCATTTTGCCGCATGTGGTGGGAGGTTAAGCAAAACATGGGTGGCCAGTATATGACTGAGCAACCAGAAAAGCCTTCGAGGAATTCTTTCACATCACAACCGACTCTCCATGACGATGGTTTGAGTTTGCACATCATCAACCTAAGTCTGTGAAGGTAGTGAAGAAATCAAAACAGGTTATTGGTCGGTCCAATCAGTCGGCTCGAAAGACGGCAGAAACCAGTATCGCTGACGACGAGATGCATGCATCTGAGCGAATGTGGTGCTGCCGTAGCACAGGCTACAAACCCGGAGGAGGAGCTAGTGAGTAGTGCGATCCTGATCACCCACGAGCTCTCCGGCCTGAATGACAAGACGCAGAGGTTCCCAGGGAGCCGGGACAAGCTAGCCGGTACTGGCTCAACGAGTGGATAGCCCGAACGCAAGGAAACAATAAATAGCAAGGACCAAGGTAGGACGGACACCGAAAACATTCCAAGATATCCCAAATGTACTTGGGAAACATCATCCAGAGTTTGTCACAAGGCCGCCAGAGTGGTTGGTACTATTTGGTCACACACAAACATGGGAGGATACAGATGTGTCTAATGTATACCACTATGACACTAAGTCCATTAATAAGATTATGCTTCTCCGTTGGGGAAGATCACAGCTAATTAACTTACATAGTCATCCAAAATGGAATACATTTCAGTGATCCGCGCAAAGCTCATCCCTATGGAGGCACGAGCTTTGCTCTCGTGATCACTTACAAACCGATGATAATGGAGACCATGGGATTTACTTAAAATCCCTCTCCCACTTTAGTTATTTATAAATGAGAAGTTTTAACTATGCTAGCCTACTAAACTTGTAAACTAACATGCACACACAGCACAATATAAAAGCAATAAATAGAAAAACAAAATAAGGGAGTAGTACAGAAGAAAAAAAAAATCTAAGGAGAAGAATGTTTAGCCAGTGGCTCAAAATAAACGAGTTAATTAGAGCCAATGAACAGGATAACAAATTAGCAGATTAGAACCTAAAGATGTTGAATAACACTTTGCAAGATTCGATCCGCGACATAAATAGAATTTTACATTTTGATCCTATATTCCATAAAGGAATGTACATGTATCTAGATCAAAAATAAAATTAATAAAACTCATACAGCTCCTGCTGTATTTAAATACAATCATGCAAACATAGGATGAAAAAATAGGATGGATCCACTAGCATACACGTAAGTGTATCCGATTGCGTCCACTCACACCTTGACATATCACATCAATATCGTGTCAAATTCGACAAACATAATTAATTAATTAGAAAGCTCATTATTCTATATGGTTGGATACTGATCCATAAAAATCAATCCATCCAAATTATATATGTTTTATTATATTATTCATGTAATAAAATTTTTATGTGATTTGACCATTTAGATCGTCAATAAATTATTTTAAAGTATGATTTAAAAGGACAGTTAAAAAAATAATAATGAAAATATCATATATTTTATTGATTTATTTGTTTTTTCATAATTCATTATGAAACGTGATTTGTTTCCATTTGATGTTCAATGTGCAAACTACGTATGGAAATGAATCAGGCTCATTTCAATGTCTCGATGCACCAGGAAAAAATCAATAGGAAAAAGATACTTCCTTAACTTTGGGGTGGGCTATAGCTCAGTACTATCCTAATATAAATCCGTCTCTGAGAATACGTTAAGTTCATGATATGCTCTGAATATATTATGTTCAAGATATGCTATGAATATGTTAAGTCCATGATATGCTATGAATATTTTAGGTTCATGATATGCTATAAATATGTTAAGTTCATGATATGTTATGTCCATGTTCCTGTATGCTCATGTATATGCTCATGATAAAAGTTATTCTTAGGTGTATGTTTATACCATGCAAGTATGCTTATGTTATGCTTATATGCATGCTCAAATAAGCTCATTTTCTTTTCTCTTCTTCTTCTTCAAGAAGATATGGCTACCACAAGAACTCCAAGAGGGATGAAGTATTCGACCACAGAGAAGAGAAAGGGAAGATGCCGACCACACCAAGGAAGAGAGGAGGAGAATAATAGAATATGTGTCTCATGAAGGCACCCCTACCTCCTCTTTTCTTGGTCTAGGTAAATTAGGAAATTTAATTAAAATATTTCCTTAATTTCCCTGACATGATTTAATTGAGAAAAATAAAATAATATTTCCCCAATTAATCTCTAATGGCCAGCCATCGGCCACCTCAAATAGAGCAAATAAGATAATTTTAATCAACAATTAAAACTTCTTAATTTGTCTCTAGACCTCTTTTTAAAAAATATAAAATTTTCCTTTTAAAATCTCTTCATGGTTGATAAATAGAAATTATAATTTTAATTTTATCAACATGTAAATAATTTTAAAGAGAAAATAAAATCTCTCTCACAAATAAGGAAAGATCTAATCTCTTTTGACTGGATCTTTACAAGAGATATTTTTGTAGATTTAATAAATTATTTCTTCCCCATAATAAAAATTAAAATTAAATAATTTGAATTCTTTTTTAATTCTTTATTTGTTGTATTCATTCAGCTTTCCCTCACTGCTTAAGGACCGCCGCAATTACCTACATTCAAGGCGGCTGGTATTGGTCCCAAGCCAGCTTGGAAACCCTAATTTGAGGTGTGTAGAAAGGGTAGGTGGGGTTAAAATAATATGCCTGAGAAACCGAGAGGAAATTGGTTTTGTCCCGAAAATTATATCCCGTGTTCGCCCCTAACACAAAATTATCAATATCACATCATTCCACTACTATTGAACTACCTAAATACTACTCCCAAATTATCAATTTTGGCTGAATCGCTTCTTATTATGGTGTTGTCTCTATGTGTTTAAGATATAGTATGTCCGTTAAATTAAGTGAGTTACGACAACTCATTTAATTAATATCTTAATCCAAAGTGAGAGAACCACCAACCTTATCATCACGTCGATTAAGTCCACATAGGGTTTAACATGGCATCCCTGTGTCCTCTGAATACATTATCAACCTAGTATCTCTAGGACACGTCCTTTATAATCAAATATTACTATAAGACAATCAATTTCAACACTATATATTCGTTTATCTCACCTATTGATAGGAATAATCATATCAAATATCAAATATGATTAAGAGGCACACACTTCCATTAATACATAAAGCAGGTCTTTTGCTTTATAAAGTCGAAAAAACGGACACCTTAAATGGTCCTACTCAATATGATACACACTAAGTGTACTAATATAATTATATAGTCAAGATAAACTAATACCCAATATCACACTACGACCTTCTAATGGTTTGTTCCTTTCCATTTTGGTCGCGAGCTACTGCTTATAATTTATATGAACTGATAACATGATCTTCTGTATTACACCACATACTATGTTATCTAATATAAATTAATTGAACAACTTCTTTTATCATGACCAATTGTGATTCTTTATTCATAATGAATGTTTACAAAGTTTAGGCTTTCAGTATATAACAATATCCCACTTATACTAATGACTAAGTGCCATATCTTCTACCATACATCCGATTATCATCCACAGCCGAAAAGTTCCGGTTTTCCTTTGAGTAGGATCAGTTATCCGTGATTTGGACGATAACTTCTTTCTAACTTCGCTTATCGCTTCGCGATCAGGTGGTGGTACTCTTATATGTTACCTACCTTTATGTGGCTCGTGGTTCCCGAAGCAGTATTGTATCACAATAAATTGTGATGACTTTGGCAAACCAGAATCACATCTAAGTCCATTAGAAAGTTCCTCGAGCCATCACTTGCTTTAAATTTCACTTCGTCGAGCTTCATACTATATTTGAGTCCATTTCGGCCGCGCACTCCTCCTTGAAATTCCACCTCCCAAAGTAAAACACATAGTCTGATGCATCATACATGGTGTCCTATTGGAAATGCGATGCAAGTCGAATCGTCTTCTGGTAAACTAGTATATAACTCTAGTCCCTTCCGTACTAATATATATAATGCTTTACCTAGTGCTTCCCGAGTTACTCGATCCTGATATTCTCTGATATCGCCAAAAAAATCGTGTCGTGTCTCGTCACACAGTTGATACATAAGGCTTCTACACTCAAGGCATAAGGGAATCCTTTATGTCTATCTCCTCAAGTCTAGGAGACATCTCTCCTTAGATAAAGTTATTCCATGCCCCAAAGGTAAAAACCTTCGAATTGCTTAAAACGCAAAGATTGTATCTATGGGAGTCACACAACATTCTCTCTGGATCCTTATTACTTTGATCCCGCGAATATCTCCTAAGTCCTTCGTATCAAATTGTTTGGACAACTATACCCTTACGCCCGATAACAGATAATACCTTGACATTGTTGTTAATTAACAAAATATCATCTACGATACAGTACAAGAAATACCACGCTCATATCTTTATATAAGACTCATCCGACTTGAACTTAAATCCATATTATGACCGACCGATCATTACCGGATGTTCCAAGATCCAAGAATTCACCAGCTTGGGCTTCACCAAATGGACCGATTGAGCCAGTATGCTTTTGACTTTTTCAATGAAAACGCGTGTTTATATGGATTTTCTTCAAGACTTCCATTAAGAAAAGTCATCTTGACATCCATTTGCCAAACTTCATAATCCATATGAATGGATAAGAGTAACCGGATAGACTTAAGTATGGCTGGCTACCGTGAAAAGTTTCATAATCGATCATTTCTACGGTAACCTTTGCACAAAGCCCTAGCTTTCAAGGTTTCTACCTTCCCTCCCTCTTTTCCTTGTGTAGATCCACTTGCATAATCAGACTGATCTGTCTTCCGCCGGAAACAGACTCTATTGTAATCGCCTTGTTTGCACGTCTATATATGAGTGGTCCGTTAACATGTCGAGGATCATGTTCATGCGGAATCAGTCCGAACTCTCAAAATATAATCTCTGTGGCAGTTTTCAAGGCTCCTTCAACCCTCTACTCACCCACGAGCACCTTCGCTCGTTGTCATCATTGCGCTGTGTTTTGCAGTAGTACTTTGCATCTTGCAATCGGTACTAAAGTACGGTCCTCTTAGTTCTTCTAAAACAACTTTACTACTGAGCTTTGATCTATTATATAGTCTCTTCTAAAAACTGGGCATTGGTGCTTAGGTCTTTAGGACTATAAAATAAACCTCCTTTCGCCTTCGGGATATCTACAACAAACTCAACATCGCAGTATTGAGACGTCACAACATCTGGTTTGGTGTATTTCTGGTTTGGCGTACCCACCCACCCTAATCCGAATGTTTCGATGATGGTGGGTTTGTCCATTCCACACTATGGAGAAAGAACTGATTTAGAAGTACCTAGTTTGATCATACTGTTACATACGGAGCATATCCCAGCGATTTGGTATTTCTGAATAACTCATCATCGATCTAACCATTTCCATAGAGTCATTCCTCTGCCACCATTCTCTAGTTCGCTAGTGTGCGGCATGATAGTGGAATTGAACTCCGACTGATAAGTAATTCCCTAAACTCTCCAAAGAGGTATCTACTACGATCTCACAGTAGAGTCTTGATACTTTTACCAGTCGTCGCTCGCTTCTCCACAGCCTCGTACCAGACACCTTATCACAACTTATCAAAGCTTTCTCCGACCATTTAGGTATCCATATCTTGAATAATCATTCAAAGAGACAAAATATTCAAACCCTTCACTGACGAACACGGGACAAAGTAAACTACACTTCTTTTCTATACCCTCGACGATCTCATTCACCCCAAGGATTCAAATGTTAGAAAATTTTCCAACTCTAATGAACAGTCCAGCGGTTATAGCCTCAATCCTACTTTAGTTATATACGACCTTAGAAGCTCGATCTGCTTGGTTCAGGTTCTTCTTCTTATTAGAATTAGAAGATGAGTTATAAATTCCATTTTGTTGTTTGTCAGGGAAGAAATTGATTTAAAGTAAGGTCACAAAATGCAATGTAACCGTATGTATAATCACGTTATTTCTTTAAACTAATCGTTGAGCGTTCTTGACCCAATATCCATCTAGTAAAACAGCTAAATGAAGCTGAAAAACTGAAATTAAATTTTCTAAAACTGCATACGTAACATAGACATTTTCAAAATTTCTACTAAAGATAAGTAGGAGTCGTCCTTTACCCATGCGCCCACCAGTAGTATATGTGGTGCGACTGAATTTCTCCTTATAGCAGTCGCTCGTGCTCTCTGGAATCTCTGAATCCACTCACACAACACATGATAAAGTGGCTCCGCTGGCTCATTCACGTATTACCTGAGCAGCACGGTAGCCTAAACAATGTCCCACCTCATTACACCAAATCGCCTTATGCCCTTGCGGCGTCTCATTGAAGCTTTTCACACCTCAGCCTTTTAAATCTCAGACTGATTCGAGACTCACTCTTTGTTTCTTCTTCTCTTCTCTCCTCCTGCTTGAAAAACCATTTTCGTATAGTGATTTGTGTACGTAAATAATCCTTCTCAGCTTGAGAGTTCCATGGTAGTTCGCCTCATTCATATTATATTATAGCAGTATGGCTCAGGTAGCGCGGATCATCGATCCGGGTTTTTCCCTCTCCAGGATGATATATCTGTAGATCTCGCCTCGTATGTCAATCGTCTTTGGATATGATCCCCACAGTGAGTACCTCGTACATGGGTGGTATCTTCTCATTGGCCTAGAAGCCATCCTGATGATGACAGGTTCATGATGTAGGTGAAGTCATTGGTATGTCTTATGCAATACATTTCGACATTGAAGCAAAATGTAAAGCATCTACATCCGCTACCCATTTCCTGATTGATCTCCTCCTTGCAGAGATCACCGATAGTTATGAAGTCGCATTCGGCACCGTGATGGAGGCCTTTAGCCGTCTTAAGCTAGCAGCTTTCGGAAGGACAATGTCCGTGTTCCTTTCCAATCTATCTCTGATAATTATTTAGTCAGTAAGCAAAGTATAATGATAACGATGATGACGACGACACGTAAGAAAAGTCATCCTCAAAATCACAAATGACTTTTGGTCAGAACTCTAAAATAAAATTGATTCCTCAAACAATACTATTTTAAATTAAACAACACCTCAAAACACCGTGTATTTTGCATGCCATGGACGTATACTAATTCAACATTTGTAAAAGGTTTAACTCATTAATTTTATTATCCTTCAACTAAATTTTTGAATAAATTAATAGTATCATTTGTCACACAACACAATAAGCAAAGTTCCGGGGAGGATACTATTAGATGTGCCCAAGTGTATATTACATGACACTAAGTCCATTAATAAGATTATGCCCCTCCCGTTGGGGACACGCTCTTAATTAACTTCATATAGTCATCCAATGACGAGTCTCCGCTAGTGATCATGAACAGCTCATCATGCTCATCCGTTCCCACATGAAGGAGTTCTTTTCGAGGCACTTGCACTGCTTGCTGCATCATCTGATCACCTTACCAGCGATAATGGAGACCATAGGATTTACTTAAAAATCTCTCTCCACTTAGTTATTTATAAACGAGAAATTTTAACTATGCTAGCCTACTCTACTTGTAAACGATAAAATAAAAAAGCAATAAATAAAATCTAACGCTTGGCTTGTTCAACTCAATGTGTGGCTCTCATTCCCAAGTCCCATCGGCCTGGTCAAAACCATCGTACATCCATCCTCATCCCAAGTACATCCTCCTCGTTAGAAGGTCCCATACGCACACTCCCATAAATAAAATGCTCCTAGTCTCCACCAAGGCCTTCATTGGTTATGCTATTGCAAGATTCAATCATGACATAAACTTAATTTTACATACAGCTCCAATCATCGTCATTATATACACATATAAATGTACATGTAGTGTGAATCAAAATAAAAATCCTATTAACTAAACACGCACTGAGTTAGCTTTAGTCAAACCTAACAATGTAGATGACGATTACCATACAAATCATACAGGCCCTGGCTTACAGTACTATTGTTTGTCATACCAACACATAATCTCCTAATGGTATGAAGTATAGGTCATCTTAATCACTAACTCGCCTAATATTCTAATGGCATTAACGTCCATAACCTCAAATACGCTGAGGCAAAACCTATTTGTTAAAAACTTAGCAGACTTGGTTTGACGAACCTTAACACGCTCGACATGTTGGTTAAACCATTATTTAGAGGTTTCAGATTTTAGGTACACGTCTCGAGGGGTAGGTGTTCTTTTACCAACCATTAAAGAAACAAAACACGCTTCCAAAAACTTATCTATTGGTGTTCTTTAAGGTTTTACTTCCTTCCCTTTAGGAATCCTAAATAGAAGTCATCTCTAGTATGAGTGGATTCCATTAATATTAAATAATTACGCGGGCAGGTCCTCGGTGATAACAACAAATACACTAGTATGACCTAGCTGACCTGAAAGACCTTCACCTTACATATTTATGTTTGGAATCTTAACTTCCTCCGAGAGATGAGAAATAACAAAGAACATAGGTTCCTAGCTATCGGCCAACGGCTTCAATACCAGAGAGCTTCACCAGGATCAGATCAGATCATCAAGCTCAGCTCCAGAACACATCTTCTCCAAGTAGTATCTTCGTCCACGTATTCCAGATTCAAATTCAACTTTGTAGGGATAGGTCCGAGATGGAGATCACCAAACTAACAAACCACGATAACACGAAGAGAGGAAAAGGACAGAACCAAGCTAATAGAGTCTGTCTCCTCATACCTTCTCTTCTTTATCCGCCACCACAAGAACTGGCCTAACAGGGATAGGTATTACAACCACAGGATCATCCTGATAACACCTAATTGAGAGATAATATCATTAATGACCCCAATAATGATCACCTCAGCAAATAGGACAATTAACATTCTGTAAATTACGAAAAATGAATCTTTGATAGAATATGCCCATGGATATCTCAATTTCTCACTTGACTTAATTTTATAACAACAGATATATTAATAAAACATCTCACAATCCTGAATAAGGAAAGAGATCTAATCTCTTTCTTTAATCTTTATAGATCTTTACAAGAGATATTTTAATTAAATTCTCTTTAATAAATTATTTCTTCCACATAATTAAAATTAAATTAAAATTATTTAATTTGGTGGACTAGCTTGGGTCTGAGCTGGGGCGACACCACTATACCTAGGTAGGCCTATAGCTTGTTCCCAAGCTAGCTGACCCTGATCAGTGGGTATAGAAGGTGGGTATAGGGTATAGTACTCTATATAAATGAGGCTACGATAGGACGAGGAGGGTGGTTTTGGTCTCCGATAAAATTAAGCATCCCGTGTTGCCCGAACACACAACTTAATTTTATCAATAATAATTCATTCCACTAGAGAACTATTATTGAACTACGCGAATCCCAAATTATATTTGTGGGCCTTCTTATTATGGAGTGTTGAGTCTCCTGTGTTTAAGATATCGAATGTCCACTAATTAAGTGAGTTCTGACAACTCATTTAATTAATATCTTAGTCCAGTAGTACCACTCAACATTATCATCATGTGACTAAGTCCACTGCGGGGTTTAACATGACAATCATATGAGCTCCTCTTGAGGACATTATCAACCTAGTATCTCTAGGACACAGCTTCCTTCTATAATCAACAACACACACTATAAGTGATATCATTTCCCAACTTATCGGGTTTATTGATTCATAGAACTAAATCTCACCCATTGATAAATTAAAGAAATAAATATCAAATATATGTGCTTATTATATTAGGATTAGAGCACACTTCCATAACGGAGGTCTTTGTTCCTTTATAAAGTCGGTATAAAAGAAATGACCTCAAATGGTCCTACTCAACACTCTGGGTGTACTAGTGTAATTATATAGTCAAGATAAACTAATACCTAATTACACTACGACCTTCTAATGGTTTGTTCCTTTCCATTTGGTGGAGCTCTTTATAATTTTAAAGGTAATAACATTATCTTCTGCATATGTGACACCACATACTATGTTATCTACAATATAAATTAATTGAACAACTACAACTAAATAGATTTGACCAAATGTGATTCTTTATTCATAATGAATGTTTACAAGCTTATGCTTTAGATATACACTCCAACGGGGTGAATAGCTCGTGGCTATTTTAACGATTTAAAACACAGAATAATACGACTGGAAGTAAACACAAATACGAGAGGTTGGTTTTACTGTTCGAGCCTATGGACTTCTACTCGAGCGCGGTCCTGGTCCCTTCGCTGTTGGCAACAACTATATCGGAAAGATTACAATTTGAATTACAATTAATGCAATAAGTAAACTAATATCCGACAACAAAAGATCGAGAGTGCGAGCTTGTTGTCGACGGTAGTAGTAGCACTTGAGGTGTCTGTGGCGACACTTCACAAAAGCTTAATGTCTTGTTCTTTGCGCTCGACCCTCTTTTATATATGACATTCAAGCGCGCTGTGGCCAACCAACCAGATGCTCCACGTGGCGAAGTCGCGGAGGATAAAGTTTGGTCCGTGGGACCACCTTTCCAGCGGGTTCCTCACCGCAAAACCAGGTTAGTCGGAGCACTCAATGTTAGAATCTGATAAAACTGATGAATAGCGACAATCTTGAGATTGTCAGAGTCCGACTTGATTCCCGGAAACCCTAAACCCAGGGTGGCTCTACTATTCCCTCTCTGGCAGCCTCACCTACTCCCCTCGGGAGAGATTACCTGATGCCAGTCCGGTCCTCCAGACCGACTGGACTTTTCGCCTAGGGTTACCACCCCCTAGGACCTAGGGTTACCGCCCCTAGGGTTTTTCTCCACCTAGGGTTACCACCCCCTAGGACCTAAGGTTACCGCCCCTTAGAGTTTTCCTCCACCTAGGGTTACCGCCCCCTAGGACCTAAGGTTACCACCCCTTAGGGTTTTTCACCTACCTAACCGCAGCTAGGACTTTCCTAAAACACTCATTCAAACATGTTAGATCACACACTAACTTAACTTTGAATCCTTTGTCATTATCAAAACTAAGGTTCGATCGTCGGATGCTTCCCGCACCAACACATTGTATGTCACTACATAAGTACACATAGCAAAAATCAAGAGGGCATACATATAAATGCACAACAAATAACCAAATAGGCATACTACGGATATCAAGTAGTGACATACCAAACATATATAAACATAACTATTACTACTAGTTATAACCTACTAAGCATATCAGAATGACAATATCAAAAAGATAAGTCAAGGGTACCCGTCTCAAAAACTGAAGATCGTATCAAATAGATCCCACGTCGAGACGCTCGTCTCAAATCAGAGTCCTATAACAACATGCATATAATTTTAGCAAAGTCCAAATGCAACTAACTAAACTAAATCCTAATTTCATTAGGAACCTCAATTTGGATTGTCCTAAACAATCCCACTAAATTAGCTAACCCAAATAGCTAAACATAATCCTAATCTGACTAGAAAATTAACTCATAAATGAATCTCTAATCTATAGCCAAACAAATTGAGTAACCTCAACCATTTCATACTAACTTCAATGCATTTACCTCCAACAACTCTAAAACTCACCCAAATTTTGAATGTTCCACTATTGACTTGAAGCTAGTGTAACCGAAGCTAGATGAGCCACTGACCTACAAACCGATATATATATATATATATATATATATATATATATATATATATAAGCATTAAACCCTAACATTAAATCCTCAATCCTTAAACTAACAACTCACCCAATTTAACCCTTCTCTGTTGAATCACAACTAGAGAAGTTGTTGCTGGAAACTAAAGTCGGAGCCAAGATGAAGTTGTTGTTGTTAAATATTCCTGATCAGCACTTGTTAGTTGGAATTCAACATGATTGTAGTTCTACAGATCAGATCTATAACCAAATGCAATTCATGTGAGTACCATGGTCGGCAATCACACGGAGATAGGACTGGAGATGGAGATGCTCACCTTGTTATCTGCTTAGCGGGCAATCTGACGAAACAATGGTGGTCGAAAGATATTGCTGCCACAGATCTGTTGCTAACACTGCAAAGAAGCTACTCTCTATGTCAAGCATCCCCAATCGACACCTACTGGCCGAAAGTAACAACCTACTGCCCAACTCAATTTCGATTGTCCAATTCAGCAAACCAGTACCCAAATTCTTAAATCCAGATCTAGGTTTAGGGCATACCTCAAATTTGGTCGTCGAAATCCCTAGATCGGCGACAGTGCTAGGGTACGGATCAGGGGTGTGAGGCGAGGAGAACCCGAAAGCATCCAGAGAGGAAGGCTCAACACTAGACGGTGGTCGGCCGAGGAGGTGATGGTGGAGAGATCTTGATCGGCGGTGGCTACTAGCACGATTGGGATCTCCGCGGTGAGGAGGCGACGACAGAGGACGCTCGGTGTTTGGGTTCGACGGAGATCGGGAGAGGAAGAAATCGCAAGAGGGTGAGGGGGAATCGGGAGAGAAGTGCCCAATCTCCCTTGGCCGACGGGTTTTGTTCGCGAGGGAGAAGAGGCGTCGCGTGGCGCCAGTTGGGGAAGATGAAGAGAGCCAGCACGGAGAGGGGAGGAGGGGTTGATGAGAGCTTAGGGGAAGAAATCGGGATTAAGGCAAGGAAATTGGGTGGTGAGAAATAAAAAGGAAAAAAATAATATTTAAGGAAATTAAACATTTCCTCATTCAAATAGGGTAGCTTAAACAGGCTTTTCTCGGTTCCAAAAGATTCATCCCATTAAACTCGTCATACGAGCTTTGAAAAACTCTCAGAAAATTCCTAATATTTTTTGAAAATTCCCTCATGATTATTCGTCCTTTTTGGTATATTACATTCTCCCATACTAATAAAAATTTGGTCCCCAAAGTTTCGTTAATTACCATCAACAAGTACTAACAATCAATAAACCATATAAATGCTTAACAGAAAACTAACTCACATACCTTAAGTAAAAAGATGAGGGTATCGAGCTCGGATCGTATCCTCGAGCTCCCAAGTAGTCTCCTCATCAGAATAATACTACCATCCGACTTTAACCAGCTGAATAGTCTTGTTCCACGGTTGACACTCTTTGTGGTCCAGAATCCGTACCGGAACTTCGTCGTATGTAACGTTAGGCTGAATGAGAACTGATATATCTAACAGAATATGTGTTGGGTCGGGTACGTATCTCCTCAGCATGAACACATGAAATACATCATGAATGTCTGCCAGAGACGGTGGTAGCGCCAAACGGTAAGCTACCGCTCCAATCCTCTCCAAGATCTGGAAAGACCCAATGTATCGTGGAGCTAGTTTTCCTCGGAGACCAAATATCTTCATCCCTTTCGTGGGTGAGACTCTCAAAAATACATGGTCACCAGTAGAGAACTTCAGGGGTCTACGTCTCCGATCCGCATAACTCTTCTGATAGTCTTGCGCCACGGACATCCTCCGTCTGATAGTACGGACCAACTCTGTCTCTTGCTGAGCTCTCTAAGGTCCTAGCAGCTGGCCCTCCCCAACCTCCTCCCAAAGGGTGGGTGTCCGACATAGCCTACCCTACAACGCTTCAAACGGTGTCATCTGGATAGCCGAATGATAGTTGTTGTTGTAGGCAATCTCTACCAAGGGAAGGTGGTCCTCCCAGCTTCCTCCAAAATCCATAATACAAGACCTTAGCAAGTCCTCTAAAGTCTGAATGGTCCGGTAATGCATTATATGTCACTACATAAGTACACATGGTAAGAATCAAGAGGACATACATATAAATGCACAACAAATAACAAAATAGGCATACTACAGGTATCAAGTAGTGACATACCAAGCAGATATAAACATAACTATTACTACTAGTTATAACCTACTAAGCATATCAGAATGACAATATCAAAAAGATAAGTCAAGGGTACCTGCCTCAAAAATTGGAGATCATATCAGATAGATCCCACGTCGAGACGCTCGTCTCAAATCAGAGTCCTATAACAACATGCATATAATTTTAGCAAAGTCCAAATGCAACTAACTAAACTAAATCCTAATTTCATTAGGAACCTCAATTTGGATTGTCCTAAACAATCCCACCAAATTAGCTAACCCAAATAGCTAAACATAATCCTAATCCGACTAGAAAATCAACTCATAAATGAATCTCTAAACTATAGCCAAACAAATTGAGTAACCTCGACCATTTCATACTAACTCCAATGCATTTCCCTCTAACAACTCTAAAACTCACCCAAATTTTGAATGCTCCACTGTTGACTTGAAGCTAGTGTGACCGAAGCTAGATGAGCCACTGACCTACAAACTGATATCAAAATATATATATATATATATATATATATATATATATATATATATATATATATATATATATATATATATATATATACCCTAAAATCCTATTAAAACAACTCAAAATTATAGCTATACATTGAATCATGAGAAGTTGTTACTGAAAACTAAAGTCGGAGCCAAGATGAAGTTGTTGCTGTTAAATATTCCTGATCAGCACTTGTTAGCTGGAATTCAACATGATTATAGTTCTACAGATCAGATCTATAACCAAATGCAATTCATGTGAGTACCATGGTCGGCAATCACACAGAGACAGGACTGGAGATGGAGATGCTCACCTTGCTAGCTGCTTAGCGGCCGATCTGACGAAACAATGGTGGACAGAAGATACTGTCACAGATCTGTTGCCAGACACTGCAAAGAAGCTATTACTCTCTATGTCAAGCATCCCCAATCAACACCTACTGGTCGGAAGTAACAACCTATTGCCCAACTTAGTTTACGTTGTCCAATTCAGCAAACCAGTACCCAAATTCTGAAATCCAGATCTAGGTTTAGGGAATACCTCAAATCTGGCCGTCTAAATTCCTAGATCGGCGACAGCGCTAGGGCACGAATCAGGGGTGTGAGGCGAGGAGAAACTGAGAGCATCTGGAGAGGAAGGCTCGGCACTGGACGGTGGTCGGCCAAGGAGGTGACAGTGGAGAGATCTCGATTGACGGTGGCTACTGGCGTGATTGGGATCTCCGCGACGAGGAGGCGACGGCAGAGGACGCTCGGTATTTGGATTCGACAGAGATCGGGAGAGGAAGAAATCACAAGAGGGTGAGGGGGAATCGAGAGAGAAGTGCCCGATCTCCCTTGGCTGACGGGTTTTGTTCGCGAGGGAGGTGAGGCGTCACGCGGCGTCGGTTGTGGAAGATGAAGAGAGCCAGCACGAAGAGGGGAGGAGGCGTCGGCGAGAGCTTAGGTGAAGAAATCGGGATTAATGCAAGGAAATCGAGCGGTGAGAAATAAAAAGGAAAAGATAATATTTAAATAAATTAAATATTTCCTCATTTAAATAAAGTAACTTAAACATGTTTTCCCGGCTTCGATAGATTTCTCCCTTTAAATTTGTCATACAAATTTTTAAAAACTCCTACAAAATTTCTAAAAATTTTTGAAAATTTTCTCATGAATATTCGTCCTTTTCAATATATTACAAAGGTGAATCATGGACTCGAATCGAGCTGATCCAATTTGAACTTGGGACTAGAGTTAAAGGGGAAGTCCAATCTGGATTGATATGCTCCATTCATACAAATCTAGAGTTATTTGGACCGTTGATTGAGATCCGATGAAGGGATTCAAGGAAACTACACTGAGATCGTCAAAACAGGGAGAACTTGAACAGAACAGGGTGAACACTTGATCGGAGATCGTGAGCTTTAGGACTTCTTCTTCCACCAGAGCATTTCACCCCTTCCACCGGAATCTACTCGACGAAGAAGTTGTTTAATTCGCTGGAAGTTAACATGCTTGGTTGATTTCCATCATATTCTTAAAACTGAAGTTGTTTAATTCCGTTCATGCATTAGTTAGTTTGTTTTGGGATGGTTAGGATGTTTCATTGCTTAGACGGTAGAATGCAAGTGGATTAGGTTGAATCAAATTACAGTGCTCACATTTCCATGAATTGTTTATGTTCGTAGTTTAGTTGTTTAAATTTCTGTTAGTTGTATTGCTCTTTTAATTAATTTTCCATTGTTAATTACGTTTTCAAACAAAACCCCCATAATGGAAACCTTATCTGAAGATTAACGTTCATCATCGTAATTCTCAAGAGATGATCTGGGTCATTCTTTTTAAGACACTAATGTAAAAAGGGTTTTGGAAATTATTTGATACTGTATTGTTACACTACGGTCGTTATCATTACCTTCGAATTGTTGGTTCTCTTGCGGAGCTCAATCAGCTTATCTCATAGGTCCTTAGCATTGTTGAACGGTCTGATTTAGTTTGAATTCTTCCTTGGTTAGACTACATTGTAAGGTGTTTATGACTGTGGCATCGACTTGGGCTCTTTTCACGAAGTCAGAGGTTCACTTATCTGATTCCAATGGTTCTCCAAACTTGTCGACCAATCAATTGTATCCTATCTTTACAATGAACCACATGTCTATCTCGATTTTGAGATAGAACTCCATTTACCTTTTACAGTAGCTGAATTCATCATCATTGAACATGGAAGGATGAGTAGTGTTGTATCCATTTTGATAGGCCATTATGACTACCTGCAAAAATTAAGACAAAAAAAATCTCCAAGACTTTTTAAGATCTTGGGTAAGTAGTGCAATAAGTGTGAAAAAGAAAAAACATAAAACAAAATTCAATTATGTCATACCCCGAGGGAGTCCCTGCCAGAGGAAATTCTGGCAACATCTCCCCTGTACGGGTGACAATCTGAAACTTATCTACAAGCCCTCAGGGCCCCTCAATCCTCGACCAACACGGTCGAAACATATACAATAAAATAAACAAACATCCACACAGTTTATATAGTACAGCCTCCGGCTGACAATCACAACCACGCATTTTAATAAAAACCTACACCACTACAACGAAAAACCTTCGCAACGAAAAACATGGGCAGCATACCCGAATCACGATATAAAATCCAAGAGTGCAAAACACACACATCACAAGTATGTAGTTCACTAACAAGGAAACATAAGTTATGAATAGTAAAATCTCACTAACAGTACTAAGCATGCAATACAGTCTCCGGGATAATAATCGGAAATGCAAAACTGAAAGATAGGAGAATAACTGTACTCAGTTGGGCATCTGATAGTAAAATATAGGTTGTCAGACCAAAATAATCATGTATCCTGTATACATGTCAAAAATAGAAAATACGAATACTGAACAAGCAAAGAAGTTATACTCACCTAGGCCTCTTATCCTGACATAAAGGTCGTCAGACCAAATTCATAATGTCTCCTATATGCATGTTAATCATATGCAACCACAGAAATGCAAGACCCAATATGCAGCAATAAATGCAATTCATGCATATGATGCAAATGACATGGTCACCCCTGACGCCAGTCAGTCATCTCACACGCGATGTTGAGACCAAGTGGGTAGGGCTATGACAACTATGCACTCTGTTAGGACCGATATGCCCGCTAGAGGGGGGTGAATAGCGTTTCGTCGCTTCGTCGGTTGCTTTGTCTTGATAATATGCAGCGGAACACTAATACAAATACAATCAATGCTAACTCAAGGATTTACTTGGTATCCACCTCAAGAAGATGTGACTAATCCAAGGATCCACACACTGAGCACACACCTCCACTATGAAACACTCCTTCTCGGTCGCAGCTGAAGGCGAAGAAGACTTACACCAACACCTCACAACAAGAGTCACTCAAACAAGAAGAAATACACAAGTGTATAAAATAAAACCTCTCCTTACTTGATCTTGCTGATGTAGGTTGCCTCTTGAACCTTGGAGATGCACCCCAAGAGTCTTCAAGAACTGGCAGTGAAGATCTGAATGTTCGCGTGAAGAATTGCAGAAAAATCGCAAGGGAAATTGTAAAGATTTGGCAGGAAGAAGAACGCAAAGTTCTAGCGAAGAAAACGCTCCACCCATGCTTTATACAGTGCTCCCAATTGATCCAAATTAGTCCCAATCGATTGCCACATCACATCTGCACAATCCCAACCGTCCATTGCTCATTTCCTGCTCAACGGTCACTTCCCAATCGATTGACCGATCGATTGAGATCATCTGAATCGATCGGCCGATCGATTCAAACTCATTCTGTGCTCTCGCGTCCGCACAAGAGCTTCTCCTCCCCAATCGATCGGCCGGTCAATTGGTAGATCCCAATCGATCGCCCGATCGATTGGGAAAGCTTCTATGCTTGCGAGTAATGCTCTCAATCGATCGACCGATCGATTTGGAGTCATCCCACACTCGCAGCACACTCTGATCGATCGACCGATCAATTGGACACTAGTTCAATCGATCGACCGATCAATTGAACACTGGTTCAATTGATCGACCGATCAATTGGACACTGGTTCAATTGATCGATCAATCAATTGGACACTGGTTCAATTGATCGACTGATCAATTGAACACCCTGAACTTGCCTCAAACTCAAGTTCAAGGTCCCAAACCCAACTCCCGGTCAACAATGACCTGTTGGATATCCATGCCTAGCATTTGGCCAACACTCGACCGACCTCGAGCTAGCCTTCTAGCCTCCTCCATCAGCCTTACGTCCCTCGGATATCTCCCATCCTTCACACCTTGCCTTCAGGAGCTTCCTTCGGCTTCATCCTAGTTGTCGGATTATACACCACACTCGATCAACCTCGAACTAGCCTTCTAGCCTCCTCCATCAGCCTTGCGTCCCTCGGATATCTCTCATCCTTCATGCCTTGCCTTCAGGAGCTTCCTTCGGCCTCATCCTAGTTATCGAGTTCTCCTTGCCAAGTCACACTAGGACTTACCTTGCCAAGACCACATGCTTGGACTTTCAACCTTTACCAAGATCACACTTGGACTTTCCCAATTGCCTGGCTCCTCACCAGGACTTTCTCCCTTTTCCAAGATCACACTTGGACTTTTCAATTGCTTGATCTCACTTATCAGGACTTTCACCACCAAGTCTAGTCAACACTGACCTACTTGGATTTTCATTCTTGCCAACCTTCCTGTTAGACTTACCTTTGCCTAATCTCCAATTAGGACTTTCCCAGTCAAGTCTCTTGTCAACCTTGATCTACTTGACTTCTCTCTTACCTAACCTCCAGTTAGGACTTTCCCGAATACCTAAACTCCAGTTAGGACTTTCCCATTGCCTAAACTCCAGTTAGGACTTCACCAATGCCTAACCTCTAGTTAGAACTTCACCATTGCCTAATCTCCAGTTAGGACTTCACCACTGCCTAACCTCCAGTTAGGACTTCTCCACTGCCTAACCTCCAGTTAGGACTTACCCAGTCAAGTCTCCTGTCATCCCTGACCTTGACTTATCTTCTTCTCAACCTGGTCAACCCTTTGACCATCTCCACAACCGGGCGATTGCCCTAGCAATCTCCATATATTGTCAAACATCAAAACTCAAATCTCGACTCAAGCTTGACTCAACTCAAGCTTAGTCAAACTAGTCAAACTTGACCTAGAAAAATTGGCCCAACACACTTTACCATCACTACTTCTGAGCGATCGAGTGGACAGGATGCTGTCGGAGTACACCTATCCTCCTACCCCAAACATAGTAGGGGAGCCTAAGCTCTCATCTCCCTATATCATAGTCAAGGGGAGGGATCCCTGTCAACTACACGCTGCAATCATCGCTACCCATGAGCAGACCAGTGAAGTCCTGACAGAGCAAACTGGACACACCCTGCCTGACGTACCACTAACCTATGAGTAGTTGTGTGTGCAAATCATGTAATTAGCGATGTGCTCAATAATAATGGAGCCGACAATCGCTCAGCATGCAATCATGCAAGATGGTGCATGACACTAAGCATATAGATTCTGACAGTATACACATCCATATAATATATACCAAAAAGGAAATAAATTCATACAATGATCTTAAGTATCATAAATCTAGGTACACAAATCAAATGTGTCAAATAACTAGTCTATTCCACAGTAGGGCAATGCATGTCACTATTTCTATGAACAAGAGTACACATGACAATAATCATGAGAATATAAGCATGAATACATAACATATAACAATAAAGGCAGACTACAAGTATTAAGTAGTGACATACCAAAGCAGATGCAAACATAACCATTACTATTAGCTATAACCTACTATGCATATCAAAATGACAATATTGAAAGAGATAAGTCAAAAGTACCCGCCTTTAATATGTAGTCTGACCCAAATGACGCCCTATCACGACAACCGTCTCAATCATAGTTCTGCACATAGTATGCACAGTATAGCTAAGTTTTATTATAACCCAAATGTTAATCATAATCTTAATCCGATTAGGACACTATGGTCCAATCCCATTTAATAACCTTATCCTTCTTTCATAGTTAATATCTCTGAATTAATCCAACTAGAGAAACCAGCTAATAAATTTAGATTATGCAACCATAATCATTTCTTCTTCTAATAGGATTTACTAAGCACAATCAATCCTAAACTCACCCAAGTCGGAGACTTCCCTATTGACCACGGTTGGAAAGCGAGTGCTAAAAAATGCTAACTAAAAGTGTCTGCTGCCGAAGCTCTGTGGCCTGAGCTACCACAATCCTATTGCCGGAACGATCACTCCTAGTTAGCACAACTGAAATCAAACTCAAATCTCTATAACCCTATACAGAAAATGCAACTCCAATTCCTATGAATCTGATATCAACTATAACTTACCCCAAATCAGTCGCTGACCTCTTTTCTTTCCGGTGATTTATTACGACATTAATCGGGACCGACTGTCGACGGTTAGCTGCTGGCAGCAGTGGTGAGGAGAAGACGAGATCAGAAGAATTACGAAGCTAAGGCTCGACGACACCAGCGTCTACCAATAAGAGGTAGGGCTTGGAACCTTGCTCTCAGCCGAAGATCAACCCGTGCAGAGGTGCGGTGGTGAGAGACCAAATCTAGGGCATAGCTCAAATGCTCGATCTTCCAGCGAACTCCTGGTGTCCACGACCAGGAGAGGGGAGGTCGGGTGGCGCTCAGCTGGCGACATGCGATCAGGTGGCGACGCGAGAAGAGGAGGAGAAAATGTGGCCAAGATAATGGCTAGGTCACGGGCAGAGACGGAAGAGAAGAGGAAAAAGAGAAGATGGCGGTGTGCGGCTCGGGAGGGAGAGAGGAAACGAGATGGCGCCGGTTAGGGAAACGAAGAAGGCAATCGGCGCTCCACACCACGTGAGGGAGAGGCGGCGTCGGCCGAGATGGGAGAAGGATCGGTAGAAAAGAGGAATTAGGTTTTCATTAGTATATATAACTTAGGTTTAGGTAATTAAAACCTAAGTTAATTACTCAATCAAACCCCACCTTAATTGGGATATCTAAATTGGATTTCTCTTATCCCACTCGATTCATCCCTTTAAACATGTCATACGAGTTCCGATTAAATCCCAAAAAAATCTTAAAACTTCTTTAAAACTCCGTTAAGGTTATTTCTCAAATAATCTTATTATTTTATTATTATTTGGATGTCATATTTTATAAGAAAATTTTTAAAAATTTGTACTCGAACGATTGTAAAACTAATTGAGAGAAATCTCACTTTATTACCAATTGAAGGATCAAAAAGCTATAGAGAGGGTGATATCGCTCACAAATTTTAATTTTTAAAATTTATCTTTTTAACTTAATAGAAAATGCAACGGAAACAAAATCAAAACACAAATTACACATGTTATTTACTTGATCCACAGTCTCTAAGACAACTACTTCAAGTCCTACGATTTGTTGAATTACTTATGAATAGACAATACTAATTTTTCTCTTTTCAAAGGACTTTTTTTTAAGACGGATAAGTCTCTTACAATTAAAAAGCATATAGTAACACTTACTATACCTTTTAAGATGAAATACAAATACTAAAATAATGTAGAAAGAATAATGACAACTCTGACAATTCGAAGCTCAACTTAGGTAATCGAAGAGCAATGTGGCACAGACGAGCAAAGTTTTGCTTGAACACTTGATGAGAGCTTGGATAATTGTTGTATGAAGCTTCTGCACACAACCCTTTTTATAATTATTGTTCAGTCAATTGATCTAACCATACAATCAATCGATTGTCTCAATAATCGAATTCAGATCAATTTTTTTATCGACCAATCTATAGGTCCAATCAACTAAACTTGACTAGGTCTTTCGATCTCTCTGATCACCATTTAGTCACCTAATCCCTTGCCACATCAGCAACTTAGTATTTATCTCTGGTCGTACAATCATGACGTCACCATCTTTGATCTTGTTGATTTATTTGGATTTTCTCTTTTTAGCGTCTGATTTTCTAATCTACCAGAACTTCCTTTAACTTAACATCCAATCCATCAAGTTCGTCCTACCAAATGTCTAATTCGTCCTTTACTTGGTATCTAATCCTTTATTCCGTTAAATCTTCTCTTTTTGCTTTATGTCTAATTTTCCTGACAAAGGGTTCTACTAGGGGTTCTATTAAATAACATACACACTTAACACATATATCAAATCATACATGCTTAATTTTAAACCTTTTGTCCATATCAAAACCTGAATTCGATCAGAGACATTTTGTCAATATCAAAACCTGAATTCGATCATATGATATTATTATATATATTTTTTTTTCAACAATCAAACATTATTTGGTTTCACGAGATTTGAAAGAAAATAGCTATTCTACGAACCATACCCACAAGATGACAACCAAGGCTACCGATACTGCCCCTAGTGTGAATTCCACACAACCATGTATATCGATCAAATAAGGAACACCTTATCACTTCTTAATCATCTACTCTAAATATCAACAAATAGCTAAATATTTTTGGAAGCTACAAATCTTCGGCTGGAAAGGAAGAAACAAAGAAACCGGAGACCAAAAATATCAATTCCTACCGTCTCCAAGCATCACAAACTCCATTAGTACATTTACAATAACTCCATTATCTAAGCTTGACACAGAAAATGTACATCCTAACTATTGAACAAAATGGTTACTCGGAGTGTGCCTCTGTTTTGCATGTCCGCTTGTTGTGCCCTACAGCTTGGCACTTGCTGCAACGAAGAGGTCTTTTAATTGCAATTCTTGGCTCGTCGGGTTTTTCTTTCGGACGGCCAGCCAGTCGGCGGGCACGGAGAGAGCATGCACTTGAAAACTGAAAGGGATTGGTGCAGACCGGCATACCGACATCAGGTATGGGGTTGATGGATAATGAGTAGGCTATGCGGTAGCACTCACTTGAGAAGTATTTGGAGCAGTATTCATATATACATCCATTAGTGTGCTCTATTACAGCAAGAGCATGGATGCAAGGCAAACCACTCACCTGCCACCTTCTACATGTGCATTCATTGGTTTCAGTGTTGACAACATTAGTTGACTCGTCACTCACCTCAAACACAGTGCCAATTGGGCGCACTAATGCAAAAGAATGTGCTCTGATCATGTCTTCCTGCACCTTCTGATTTGCAGAGGGTACAAGTGCCTCAGTCCATGTATTACAGGAGACACGGCGGCTATACATCAACTCCATCAAACTACACCTCATGGTATCAGCAATCTGGAGCACTGATGGTTCAGATCCTACTGATAGCCAATCATTGTATTTCTCCACAGCAACAGATGAATATTGTCCATATCTCAAACCCTTGAAGAAAGCATCAGACCAAGTCTCAGGTTTTGTCCCCAGAACCCATTCTGCAATTTCTTTTGACTCACTCCGGATGTTTTCTATGCATTCATTGAACTCATTCACTGTATTAGCATAAATAGCACTTTTAAGATGATGGATCATTTTATCCTTCACTTCTTGTGTCCAGGAACTCTTCATTTCATTCTGAAAATTTTCAATGAGATATTGTTCACTGTAACAATGAAAGCCGTCCTCAAACACCTTGGGCAGTTCCTCTTCCATGCCATTTTGACTGCTTGATATGAAAGTTATAGCACGAGACTGAGTAAAAGAAGATTTAAGCTGTTCCAAAAACCAATGCCAGGTCTCATTATTCTCAGTATCTACAACTGAGAAAGCAACTGGGTATATGTCATTCTCACCATCAACTGCAGTTGCTGCTAAAAACTTCAAATGCCTATTTTCTTTCAGTGAGAAAGCGTCAAGAAAAAGGAAGGGGCGGCAACCATGCTCAAAACCATATAGTGAGGCATGAAAGGCAACAAAGAACCGAAATCTTAAATCATTTGATTTATGCAGTGTTGCAACGCTACCTGGGTTGGTCTCTATTATTCTGTCACAAAACCATGAAAGTTGATTGAAAGCCTCCTCAAACGGGTTGTAAAGCTCTTTCTTGGCAATAGATTTCCCACACCAAACTTGTGAGTAATTCAAACTGAGTCCATATTCTTGCTCCAGATCATTTGCAATGTCCTTTGGCTTATAGTTAGGAATCTCACGTAGCTTGTCTTTTATAACACTAGCAACCCATCTTTGAGAAGCAAGCTTATGACTTTCTCTAGTAAGTTCTTTTCCACATGTGTGACTAGGATTTATTTTCTTAATCATGAATTTTTGTTTGGCTGATGACCTAGATGCATGTATTCTCCATGGACAGTCCTCTACGGTGCATTCAGCAGTCACACGAAATTGATCATTTTTAACAAGTTTATATATGAAACTATGAGCAATGGCATACTTGTGCAAGGCATCACGGAAATTATTTGAAGTAGAGAATACCTGCCCTACACCAGTGATTAAATTGTCCCAATCACTGCATATTTTTATCTGCTCTGCTTCATTAAAGTTGGCTAGTTGTGTAATGTCAGTATTAGTAAAGGTACCTGAATCAGTTACATCACTCCTAATCATCCTATAAATAGAGTTTCTCATCACATCACATGTTTAAAATATTTGCTATAAACACCAGCACACGTTTGACAATACATACCTGCTTTCACTTATCTTGGTGACATAAATGTCAGTTGTATCTGAATTTGCATGGTAAGAAATCATACGCCTCAGGTCTTTGTCATTGGATATTGTGATGGGAGTCCGTTTGTTTCTTGGTAGGAAGTACTTAATTGAGAAGGGTTCATCACTGAAACTAAACATAGATGCTATCTCTGACTTTAAATCTTCCAGTGACATTTTACTGTCAATATCAATTGCATGTGCATCGCCACCAGAATAAGACATGGATCCATCATTATTCCTAACAAAGTCACCTCCATATTGGCAAACAGTTAAAATTTTCTCACTTGCCATTCCGTGGATAATCTGAATGTTGCCTAAGCCCTAAACTATTGAGAAAAGTAGCATAAAATGAATTAGACCATGGCTGCAATTTAATTAGTGTAAAGAAAGAAAATAGGTATCCATGTACAAAAAAAAATGATAAAAAGTTCAATGGCAATCCAAAAAATAAGAATGTGAGACTGGTATTTATTATTTTGCAAAAGATAGAAAAAAAGGAGATATTTATGGTATTTTTTAGATTAAAAGTTCAATGACTCAAAAACTGATATCATGATTTCGGATTCATGATATCAAACAAACTTTGAAATTTAAACTTATAGGTTTCTTTATAATCCAAATTCAAATCCTGATGTGGAAATAGAAATTGACCTCCACAGGGCAAAATTGCATCCAATATAGCAACAAAAATAGAGTATGAACATCTCTAGAAATTCAGGATGTGTTAGGGGATATTTAGCACGATCATGGCAATAGCAACAAGAGATAGAAAACAGCTGAATATGTAAAATTATTTTTATCATTTAAAATATTTTTTATGATTTAGTTTTTCTACAATTTTATAGTGGAAAGTGTAGATCAAGAATGTTGTGTGCTTCAATGACTGTTGGTTGTACTCTTAAGTTTATCTTGTAGTGCTACTGGGTGCCAAAGAATTAAGGGGCTGCTTGTTTGGGGGATTTGGAATGGGAATGAAATGAAATTTGGTGTTTGGTTTGGGGAAATGATGGTGGGACCCACGGATTCATTCCTCTAAATATAGGAATGGACCATTACTGAGTAATATGGGGGGTATGGGAATCATTCCCATTTCATTAATATTTGCAATCATTCCTATTCTCGTTCTCATTCCCTTACCCAAACCAAGCGCCCCCTAAGAGTACCTTTCAACCATATCCATTCTAACCCCCTTTTTACTTGGAGGGTGGAAAGTTTTTCTTGTTCACTTTATCAAAAATTTAGGGCGGATAAAGAAAGTTATCATTCAACGGATAACTTTTAGAAAAATTCATCCCCTTCAAATTGGGCGGAAAGTAGAGGGAAGTAAAAATAAAAAAAACAAGATTACATAAATGTCCTTTTGCTATAATAAAATTCTCACATTATATAATCCTTCTACCCTAAGTTTTATCATCTAGATTTTTTTCACTTATTCTCTTCCGCCGACCTCCTCCCGCGATTGTTGCACAGTCGCTGCTCCAATTGTCCTCAATATCTTCTGCAACAACATGATCGGCGTTCCTCGGTCGAGCATTACAGCCACTCAATTGTCGAGGAGTGTCCAACCATAGCTACTCAAGCTGTTGAGAAGCATCCTTAGCATCTTCCAATAGATTGATGACAATGTGGTTCGTGTTCCTCTGTTGGCAAAGCTTCACGATTGAGGAGTTTCTACAGCGGTAGCAACATGGTGCGTCTAAACCCTTTTTTTGCTTTGTTTAATTTCATAAAAATTATTTTTTTTAACAATTGTGATCTTTATTTTTCATAATGTTTTTAGAGGTTAGAGATTTTCCAATGATCAAATGTCCAAAGCACGTCTTTTGATACAAAAGTGATCCATAAAAAGTAAACTTAGTAGGAATTCTTCAATTGAAAAAATTAAAAATAGGATATTTTGGACAATATATAATTTAATTTTCTTTCCTTTGTTCTAAATAAAGAATTTAATGGATTGATCTCCTTTACCTTCCTCAATTAAGGTAGATAAAGGATTCTTTTCCTTTTCACTCGGGATTCTTTTCTACCTAGGATTCCTTTCTTTCTTCAATCCACATCTCCAAGTAAACAAAGCATAAAAGAAAAAAATCAATTGGAGAAAGGATAATTGGCACTTGTGTTCATGAAATATAATCTTCAACCCAAATTGAGATATAAAATTTGTCAAAGAGAAGGGAGAGTCATAATTCAATTTGTTTGTCTCATTAAGAAATTGATCATGAGCAGATTGCTAAAGTTGAAGACTGTTTGTCTTCCGAAAGATGCTTCATGGATATATGCCAAAGTTTAGAAAAGAAAGAGAGGTACATGTACACTAACAAATGTAATTTAGGTATTTATTACGTAAAATGATGTTTATTATTTATAATCATCAAGGTTCTAAAATTCGCTAGGCGCTAGTCGGGCGGTAGACCAGTGCCTAGCGCCTAGGCCGCCTAGGCGGGGACTAGGCGCCGCTAGGCGGATTCCTCGGTATCCCTTGTTTCATGTGGACTGTGGACAATGTCATATGCAAATCTAAATGTTGTCTTAAACAATTTCATAGCAATGAAGATCTAACTATGTATGCTGAAATAAATACATACTTTGAAAACTATAAAAGAAAACTACTAGTTTTGTGCAAAGGAAATATACTAGGCTCAGTAAATATGAGTAAAAGAAACAGTTAAACAATAGAACATGCAGTAAGTTATCATAATCATATAGTAAACAGTAGAACATTGGAAAATAGTAGCAATAGTTCATTCAAGATTGCAATGCATTGTGAACTAGTAACCACTAAGCAAAATATAATTGTTAAATAACATAAATCATGTCTTAACAAAATGAGTTCAAAATTACACAACTAATAATATCTCATAGATTCTATTTATTACTTCTTCTCCCATAATTTTCAACTTGTTCTTGTTCTTATTACCACAAACTCAATATCATTATTGTGATCCTCGTCTTCTTCTTCGATTAAAATCATCTTCATGGGTTCTCTCACTCACTGGAGCTTCTTGGTAGATTTTCATCCTCACTTGCTCATCAATCATCGCAAGAGTAGAACCTAGTTGACCTAGTTCAACATCATCTTCCCACACATCCACAATCCTGCTTTTGAGGCATCTTTTGCAAGAAGGACATCAACATTTCTTTCTTTTCTTTTTGTTTGTTCAACAATCTAGCATTAAATTGGATAAATACTAGATTGTTCAACCTCGCATCCAACCTATTTCTTTTCTTTGGTGAATCTAAAAAGAGAAAGTAAATACTATAGTTAGTACAGAATATAGAGTATAGACATTAAAATTATAACTAATTTAATTAAAGAGTGGAAAGTTTAAAACTTACTCCTTCAATGTTCAATTCTTTCACGGAACTAGAGTTAATGAAGTATCCTCAATGCCACCTTGAGAGTTATTAAAGTGTGAGCAAGTACTGCAATGCTTACCCAGATCCATATGTCAAATGTCATCACAACTGTCTACGATGTTTTCCAAAATAACCCGCCTTATTTCTATACTTTGAATTCCTTAATAATCAGATCTTGTAAATCTAACTCATTGCCAAAGTTTCCAGTCGTTCAAATCCCATCGCGACCTCCTAAGAACAATCGAACTATCTTTCAGTAAAATAAAGGATTCAAAAAAACGGTGGTATGCTGATGATGTATCAAGTTTATCCTTCATTTTGACTAATATACCATGATGACGATAAATTGATGATCCACGTTATTCGTGAGCCCACCGATATCTTCTTTAGAAGTTCCCCATAGAAACTCCATCGATGGCTTTTTCTCCATCTACCAATCGAAGAACTCTTGAAAGAATATTTTCAAACAAAGTGTTACACCAAAAAAAACTGTTCAACCATTGTAGAGTAAGTCATTTTCTTTGTTTGTTTTGACCATTTATTTCTCCACATACTCCTTAAACTAGCTTTTTTTGATCAAACGATGTGAGGAAATTGATGAAACCAGTAACTCTGGTGGACTATGTCTCTCTTCTTCGTGAAACTTCTCATCATGATAAAGTCTTATGGTGAGCATAGATGAAAATGGTAAAAGTCTTGACCGCTCAATCACCTTTTATATCGGTGAAGTTCAATACTTTCATGAGATTAATAGTGTGTTGATGAACTCCAAAAGATCCGGTCGTTTTCTCTCTCATCAATTGAAAACATTGTTGTGGTATTGTTCATATAATCATCGAATATTCGAGCTCCTACTTGTTCAACACACTTGTCAGCATACTCAAAATAAGTTCAATGACACATGCCTCTGAAGACTCCTTGACTCAAAATGTAGTACCCTCCTTGCAATTAACACACAAATTTAAGATGCTTCTTCTTTTCTATCACTCATTACGGCATTACAATAAGCATCCATTCTTCCGTTCTTTCTTCTTATGTTTCTTCAGAAATTGTTTTGTTCTTCGACTTTCAATAGCCTCCCAAGTTCGATATTGAGTTGGAGGCTTGAATCCTAGTCATCTGTTACCTCCATTAGTTGTTGTTTATCATTATCAATGACATTGAATGAGATTCCATTTTCATAAACCAATCTCCCAACATATTGTTGAATTTGTTGAGTTCTCTCTTTAAAGCCTCATTTATATTTTTTCAAGTACTTCATAAATTTTTAATTGCCGATGTATATCTATCCATGGGCCAAGTGGAAGAGGTTTTTAACTCCATCCATCCCTTCAATTCCAAGACCTTCTTCTTAATAGCCACCTGCTCTACAACTTTGTTCTTCCATTATTTTGTTCTTCTTTCTATTCCTCCCTTAAAAATAGCCTTTTATATTTTTGTCTTCTTGAGATGCCGACAACCGATATATTTCGTATATTTCAATGCCCTTTATCCTATACACCTCCCGACATTGCTTTTCCACCTAACTTACATTTAATTTTGTCGATTCTTAGGATCAATCAATATCCCAAACTCCTATCCGATGTCATTTGACTTTCTTACAGAATCCTGATTCGAAGTTGATAGTATCCGGAACGAAGATGGATTGCTTGCCATTGATAACAGTCTAATAGATAATCTGAAAAAATAATATATAACAAGACATAATCGCATAACATATTAACATGATAATAAAATTTAATTATACCATACAGACATACAATACAAAATATTTCAATAACATTAAGTCATTAACATGTCTGAGAATATTTTTTTATATATCTTAATCTAATTAATAAAATTTATTCGATATTTGTTTAAATAAATTAAATTTTAAATATATTTTTTATATTTTTAAATCTGTTTTATACTTTTATAAATTAATAATATTTATTAGAATTTTTAAAATTTTAATTTATTATTCATATTTTTAAAACTGATTTATATAAATTAATAATATTTATTAGAATTTTTAAAATTTTAATATAATTTTAATATTTATAAATCCGATTCATATAAATTAATAATATATAAAATTTATAAATATGATTTATATAAAATATAAATTAATAATATGTATTATATTTATTAAATTTAAAATATTTTTTATATTTTAAATCTGATAAATGATAATATTTATTATAATTTTTAAATCTGTTAATATATAAATTAATATTTAATATTATTTATTTTAAAAAATTAAGTATATTATTTATATATTTAAATCTGATTATATAAGTTATAAAATTAATAATGGAATCTTAATTTTATATATAATTTTATATATTCAAAATTCTTTTATAAAAATTAATACAATTTATTATAAAAAATAAATTTAAAATATATTTAATTGGGATGATAATTTTATTAGGTTTTACGAACCAACCTATTATTGAATTTGAAATTATCCCCGTTAGGAATTGTTTAATTTAATAAATCTAAAAAAAAACAAAAAACAAAAACAAAAAACGTCGTCCCCGTCTCGCGACTCGCACGACGACGCGGACGCCACCGGCCGCTACCGACGCCTCGCGGGAGACCTCCGACGCCGCCGGAAGCTCCGTCGGACGTGTCCGACGCGTCCGGCGAAGTCCGACGTTGCTTCCAGCGACGCCGGAAGCGTCGCGACTCAACAGTTAACAACTTAACGAAACAACTTACCGGAGCCCGGAGCGACGAAGCCTTCGAAGTGGCGCACGACGAAACAGCGACGATGACGACGCAGCGACGATGAGGACGAAACAGCAAATTTGGAAGACGAAGCGACGCACGGCAAAGACGTAAACAGCAAATTTGGAACAAAATATTAAAAGTTTAAAACCTAAATAACTCGGTCGAGGCCTGCCGAGGCCCGATGAGTTCCGCCGCGGGCCGCCGAGAGCCGCCTAGGGCACCCGCCTGGGAGGTTTCCGGCGCGGCAGCATGCCGCGCAGCGCCTAGGCGGCGCCTAGGTGGCCGCCTAGCCCGAGTTTTCAAATAATCATTTTTTCTTCTTTTGTTATTGTTGGTCCAAGAAATTTGAATGTAAACAACGATAATAACAAGGGAAAGGGGAGGTGAAAGTTGTTGAGGAAAAATTATTCAGGAAAAAGCCAAAAGAGGAAAAAGCAAATAGAGAAATGACTGCTAGACAATAATGATGAAACATTATTCAAAAAGGAAATGGAGTAATTGTGATACATATATTTCTTTATATTAGTTTTTGATATCCCAGAAGTGAATTGTGGCGATATTACTTAACAATGTCTTTAACTCTTTAATGCATTTGTGACAATTATACTATAGTGTTAAATAATACATTCTTACAACTCTTGGTAAGGTAGAATTTTTTTTTTACTTAATTTATATTTTAACATGAACATTAAATTCACAATATGATTTGGTTATATAGATCAACGAAACAATGTATATAACATGAACATCAACTCATCTATTGAAGCTTAAATATAAAATTGACAATTTTGTACATTAAGTTGTATCTTCCTTACTTGGTCCAACTGGCTCTCATCATTTCTTAGTTATTTATGGTCAACCAAACCTACTCCTACTCCAAAATCTAATATAGAAATATTTTAATGGAAAACATCAGTTTGAAATAAGGACCTAAATTTTAAGGGGTAAAATTGGCAACATCATGATAGTTCTAGCAACATCTATTGGAAACAACATTACAAAGTTTCAGCAGTACGGCCAATCCTAATTAAATAGATGTTGCAATTCGTCATTCCAAACCACTCTATGTAGCTTGAAATCAATATGCCTAAAATATGAAATCACCTCCATCATGAAGTCACATGGCTAAATTTCATTTCTCCTGAAGCAAAACAAAGTAACTCTCCTATATACAATCTCTAGAATTGACAAGTCTTAAGGGTAGAGATGACAAAAATTGGCTGCTCAAAGCCCCCAATATCTTGAAATTGCATCTCTCTCTCTCTCTATTTTTTTCCCCTCAAACCTTTATATCCATTTCTCCCACTTGACCGTCATTGTAGATGACCGTCCTTGATATGTTTTGATCATATGCGTCATATAGGGATAAAGGACAGTCCGGTACACGAAGCTCCCATCAATGTAAGGTTCTGGGAAAAAGTCGAACCATATTTAGTCTATTGCATGCAATTCATTGCAAGAGATTGTTTTCACAACTCAAACCCGTGATCATCAAGTCACATGGCAACAACTTTATCATCGAGTAAATGCTCATGTTCATCTACATCATATAGGGGTCAATTCTAATAATCTTTTTGCATACAAAATGTTTAGGATGGCCTATGGTCCTGTGGTATGAGCTTTTGGAATCATTTGATAGGTGAAATATTGAAAACACACCAATTCATTTCATCATTGAGATTCAATGAGTGTCTTTGTTGTGATTTATGTATATAACAACAATCAAACTTTTATCTAGCTAAGTAGGGTCAGCTATATAAATCTTTCTACGCATTGGGCTCAATCTCCTTCTATATCCTCATCTATATTTAAATGAATTTTATCCTATTTTATTATTATTAACCAAGTTTGTTTGGTCTCCCTCTTCCTAGATCAATATGTGTAATTGTCATGCTCTTACATCGCTTAACTAGAGTATTTATTAATCGCCTAAGTATATATTCATACCATCTTAATCATGTCTCTTAAAGTTTCCCTGAATAGACGCAATCCTAACTTTCTTTCAAATGTTCTAATTTCTTATCTATTCATCCTAATATATTTGCACATCCATTTTAGTATCTTCATCTTTGTAACTCTCATTTTTTACTCGTGTGCTCGATTTATACCCAACATTCAACTTCATATAACATAGGTGATCTAACCCTCGGTTTGTAAAAAAAAACTTTAAGCTTTAAAGGTAATCACAAAGAACACTCAATGCCCTCCTACATTTAAACCTTCCTACTTGTAGCTTATGTAAAACATTTCTATTAACTCCTTCATCTTTTACAAAAGAAAAAATCTTACATATTTAAAGTTCTTAGTTATAAGTAATTCGTCATCTTTTATCTAAACAATTGTCAAGCGAGCCAACCCAACCCATCATGAGCCAAGCAGGTTAGCCCACCTAGATCTACCTTTAAATGGGTTGATAAAATTTTAACCCAACCCATTGAAATTGTTTGGCGGGATCGATCAACCCAACTGATCTAACCCAAATTGACAACTCTAGAGAAAATGTATAGTTTATATTGTCGACCTTTTACGTTTGAATTCAAATTAATTTTCAATGACCTTGGTTTCCTTCCCGAATCTTTTAACTATCACTCTTTCATAAAGTTTCACAATATGACTCATTAGCTTAATACTTATATAATTCACATAATTTTTTTTACATTTTCTTTATTTTTAAATAGGTGAACTAGAGTATTTACCTTATATATTTTTTTTGTTTTCAATATCAATAAGGTATTCAATACCTTATTTCTCTAGGCACTTTTATACCTCTATTGGAATATATCCGGTCGAACCTCTTTTCCATTTTGCATCCATTTAACACCTCTTCTACTTTTTAAATTTGAATTCTATGACAAAAGTTTAAATTTTAATACTCCTCTGACCTACTTAAAGTTCCTAAGTTGAGTTGGTCGCTTAAACCTTCATTAAAAAATTAACGAAAATTACACTTCCATGTTTCCTTTATTTTCTCGTCCTTCAATAGTGCTCCATTGGATTTATTTTTAATATATCTTATTTAGGTAAGATCCTTTATTTTCCTATTTTTTTGTTTTAATTATTCTATAGATGTCTCTTTCTCTTTTTGTATTAAACTATTGATACAAGTGTTTGAAAGTTATTCTTGAGTTCACTCACTGCTGGGTCTCTTTCTTGGCTACTGTATACTTATTTTTCCGTCATTTTTTCCTAGAATTCTTCATTCCACTAGCAAGATTCTTGATTTAGCGATGTCCATCCTCTTGAGTCATTGAGTATGCTGTTGGACACCATTTCAAATTTGATGTCATCTTATTTCATGTTCTATTTGAGTCGCCCCTATATTTATTCTGATAATTGTGCTCCTACTCTTGAATTAAATATTCTTTATTTTTCATCCTTTAACTTCCACCATTTGATCCTAGGAGTTATGCATGTTTTCCTTTTACTGATATTATGCTTAACGCACTTCTAACACTAGTAACCAATGTTGGGTGATTAAGTTTACTCCAAATATGACTTTATAATCTTTACAAATTTTACTATCTCTCTTTATGAGCATAAAAAAGTTAATTTGTGATGTATTATTCCCTTTTTTTTAACATAACCAGATATCTATCTTATTAGAAAACGTATTAGTTATTATATGTTTATATGTTATCTAAAATTTAATATAACTTTTCCTTATTTCTTGTTTCAAAATCATAACCCCATACCCCATATCATATTCCTCACTTCTAACTCCTAAATGTGCATTTATCTTCTATTAAAATCGTCTTATTGTTGGAATTTTTTTTGTACTACATCATCCCAAAACCTATGTTTGATATCTTCATCTGATTCTACTTAAGGTGTATATATGCTAATTACATTAATAATTTCTTTTGCTATCACTGTCTTGAGCTATAATTTTATCTCTCTTTTTAAACACTTTTACTACTTCGTCAACTAACAAACTATCTACAACAATACTTCATTTCTCATTTTACTTTTTTGCAGATAATAACTTAAAATTAGAGTTCTCTATTATCTTTGCCTTATCCCTTCCCATTTTATCTCTTGTAAATATAAAATTAAATTTTCTCTTAATTATTGTATTTACTACCTCCATTGTTTTGCCATATTCTAAATCTAAGAGAATTAGCATTCTTATAATGTTTGTTCTTATCCAAACTAGGGCATAAAAACTTTTTATATTTAACACTATAACTAAGTTCTTATGAGCATATAGTGGTTCTACGTTGCAGTCCAATCATACAATACATTCCTTCCGAGGAACAATCTAGCATTAACACAATAATTTAATGGATCCATACATAACATTTGTCTATGTTTTACATTGGTTGCCAATCTAATGCTACCCTTCTCCCATAGGGGAGTTTATTCATCGTAAGTGGAGTTGTGAATTATGTATAAATTGTACAATATTTTAGTGAATAAAATATTCCAATAATGTACAATTGGTGTCAAAGAAGTTTCCTAAATCTTAAGAATAGTGTTGCTAGTGGATTAACATTAAAATCCCACCATATGAGTGTTATAAAAATAAGTAAATGTTCTTTTCTGTTATGAATAGTCATTGAATGATCAATCGTTGCTTGGATCAAATTACTATTATTTATTCTCTTACCTCGTGTTGACTTTTTCAACTTTTGCTTATAAATAATTAGAAATAAAAAGATTTTGTAAGTTAACGTGGCATGTATAATGTATTATTGTTTTTTTACATTTTATAATTTAACGATTGACATTCTGTGCCCAATATCTTAATCTAAGTTAAATATGGAGGTCAAAAATAAATACAATAATAATAAATAGAATAAAGAGAAAATCCTTTTCTAAAAAAAGGAGTAGATATAGCTAAGGGCATGTGTTGGTTCAACTCTTGTTGTTCACCCATCACATTTTTTCTCGAATTAATAAATAAGTCTATTTTCGGCATTCTATTTAAAGCGGCAAAGAATAAGACTATATATATATTATTTTCCTAATTTCAAATGCAGGATAACCCCAATGTGTTGTGGGTTTTTTCTACCAACTGGTTGAAGTGGTTGGCTTCCTACTTGTCTCTTTCAGCTTAACATATGAATAAGTGTAAATCCTAATTTATTTACATCTGTATCACCAGAGGATTAACTTAATTCATCAACATATATTGGGAAAGCAGATTGATCATATGCCAAAAGTAATGATCAAAGCACGATTCAATCATAGAAGGAAAGGACACATGCCTGTGCTAACGTAGAAGCTAGGATTATCAAAGATGAAGCTTCAGCGTCGTTGGAACTCTACTGGCACCGATCAGTCCTAACACAAAAGGCCAATGAGATCCACATCAACAGCCACATATGCCACACCCAACATGATGGAAGTGATTTTACCACAGGTAGACGATTTTGGCTCTGCAGTTGCTGCAGTCGCTATAACCGACAAGGGAAGCACGACTAAGATCTGATTGAAGGGGAGAGTCGCTGCAGATTGAGGACGAGGAGATCACACTATCGTTGGATCTCACAGATCCTCCCTATGAACCTTGGCGTAAGCTCGCAGAACAGAGGGAGTCAAAGCTTCCGTTCGACTGTTAGGGGTTGTCAGGGAACGGAAGAAGTCGCGGCCGCCGATGCCCAAGGGATGGGACTTCGACTCTAAATGCTCGAAATTCTCTCCGCGGCCACGCAAGATATGGAATCTGTCGATGGAGGCCGTCAACAGGTGAACTCGATGCGAGGGAGTGGATCGGGACTAACTGTGCGGAGTAAGGGAAAAAAAAAGGCAGGGTTCAGACGTCACCTCCGCGGCTCCAGCATGGTCTTCAGAGATCCTCTTCATTTTTTTTCTATTGCTGATTGAAGGCCGGAGGAGGCGTCGCCCGCCGGCGTGAAGCTCACTCGGAAGAGGACAAGGACATCGCACGGGGGTTGCCGTTTTCTCAATCCACAACAACAACATGGACCATTAACCCTAACCCTAAATTTCAAACAAATCAAAACGGTTGAGGATGGCTAATGGTTCATAACTGGTTCATCCGGTTTAGCGTCAATTTGGGCTTAGATTGAGGCATCAAATATTATCATTGCTCCATATATTTCTTCAAATTTAATTGGCTAAAAATTAAAATAACATCTTGTACTTTGTATCCTAGAACACTCAAAGGAATGGTCCGTTTTTATTGGCATAGTTTAGTTGATACTGTTAGTGCGGGAAGCAATCGACGATCGAACCTGAGTTTTGATAATGGTAAAAGATTCAAAGTTAAGGTTTGTGGTGATCTAACGTGTTGAATAAGTGTTTCAGGAAAGTCCTAGCTGCAGTTAGGCAAAGGGAAAATCCTAAGGGGTTGTAACCTTAGGTCCTAGGGGGTGGTAACCCTAGGTGAGGGAAAAACTCTAAGGGGTGGTAACCTTAGAACCTAGGGGGCGGTAACCCTAGGTGGAGGAAAACCCTAAGGGGCGGCAACCTTAGGTCCTAGGGGGTGGTAACCCTAGGTGGAGAAAAACCCTAAGGGGCGGCAACCTTAGGTCCTAGGGGGTGGTAACCCTAGGTGGAGAAAAACCCTAAGGGGCGGCAACCTTAGGTCCTAGGGGGTGGTAACCCTAGGTGGAGAAAAACCCTAGGGGGTGGTAACCCTAGGTCCTAGGGGTGGTAACCCTAGGCGGAAAGTCAAGTCGGTCTGGAGGACCGGACTGGCATCAGGTAAATCTCCTGAGTGGAGTAGGTGAGGACGCGTTCCCCGTAGAGGGAACAGTAGGCGTCGGGTCGACCTAGGGTTTCCGGTTGGGAATCTGAAATCAGACTCGGACAGTCTGAAGATTGTCAGCTCTTTTTCACTTATGAATTATCAGATTCTAACATTGTCTTGCAGGGTATGCAATTGCTCGAACTAACCTTGTTTTGCAGGAGAAGCGGCTCTTGGAAAAAGGAGGTCCGGGCGACCGGGACCAACATTTATCCCCTGCGCGACTTCGCGACGTGGAGCAACCTGGTTGGCTGGCCACGTCACACTCCAGGCGCCCGGAAAGGTCCCAGGCGCTCGGAACCTCATATAAAAGGTGTAACAACCACCCTTCTTACTATACTATACTACTCTATAAGGATGACCGTTACTTAACTACTACTCTACTTACTAGTGTCACTTATGCTATTATTAGCGACACTTAGATTTATCACGGCCCAGAGAAATCCCTACCGAAAAATTCCGCCAGAGTCTCCCCTGTACCGGTGATCAAATCTATAATACAAACAAAATATACGCAGCCATAGACGGCTGGAACATATTTTCCACAACCACGCAGTAATAAAATCACAATAAAAACAAAGAAACTACTCTAGCAATAGCAACGACTACAACACTCCACAAATAATACAAGAGACTAATTAGATATGCGGAAATAAACTCAACTACAATCCCAAATTTAATTTAACATTAAAAGAGAACTAAAAGAAAGTCTTGACAATTTTGACCTGATCTCTCCACAGTCCATCCATCACACACCTTCATCACCACCACCACCCTGTCCTCTTTATATCTTAGTTTTTCCTTTATCTGCGGTAGGAGGAAAAAACAAAGATCTATAAGCGAAACGCTTAGTAAGTACTAATCTATCTCACAAAACATCGAAGTGCATAAAAGTAATGCAATAATACTGAAACTGTAATGCTAAAGCAAAGCTGCATGTACTCATGGTATACAGAAATAAAACTGAATACTAAACATGCTCACTAACTGACAGGAAAGTAATGAAACTACTACTGTAGGCTTAGAATTAAAGAACTAAACTTTTATTGATTCTAAGCATAAACTTGTTTCATGTTCTTATATCTTTACACCAGAAATTAATCTTTTAATTTCTCTTTTACTTTCTTCTTCTTTTCTTTTTCTTTTCTTATGCTAGAAATTAATCTTTTAATTTCTCTTTCACTTTCTTCTTCTTGTTCTTCTTTTCTTCCTTGGGCCCAGGCTTAGTACCATCTTTATTTTGCGCGCTCTCTAATAGTGACTGGGGTAGCGAGCCTCCAGCCCTATGAGTATAAAGACCTCGGTCTTACCAGGGCCAAGACCTCGGAATTGGTCACCTGGATTTATTTAACGACAACCTCGGAAGTCGGGTACTAGCCTCTTACTTTAGTTTACTTGTTATCTCTTTTTAACTAGACCTTGGTCTTTTTCTTTACTCACACTTCTCATAATCCTTTATTAGAGCTTATTAGAATCCTGTAGATATATCTAACAAGTATAGGATTACAACTAACCAAGCATGCTATATAAAAATAACATAAGGGAAGTAGATCTGAACTCTCTAAGCATGTTATAAAACAAAGCAAAGGAAAACAAATCTGAACTTACTAATCATGCTATAAAATAGAGCAAAGAAAACAACTTTAAGCTTACTAATCATGCTATAAAATAGAGCAAAAGAAAGTAACTCTAAGCTTTCTAAACATGCTGTAAAATAGGGCAAAGAAAGCAACTTTAAGCTTACTAATCATGCTATAAAATAGAGCAAAAGAAGGTAACTTTAAGCTTTCTAAACATGCTGTAAAATAGGGCAAAGAAAGCAACTTTAAGCTTACTAATCATGCTATAAAATAGAGCAAAAGAAAGTAACTTTAAGCTTTCTAAACATGATGTAAAATAGGGCAAAGAAAGCAACTTTAAGCTTACTAATCATGCTATAAAATAGAGCAAAAGAAAGTAACTTTAAGCTTTCTAAACATGCTGTAAAATAGGGCAAAAGAATGCAACTTTGAGCTTTCTATACATGCTGTAAAATAGAGCTATGAAATTCTGAATTTCAGGTTGAAATGCTAAGGAACTAAGCAACTGAAATGCCAAGCAACCAAATACTAGAGTGCTAGAAAAGTAGCACAACAAGCTAACTCCGAATCATAAAAACAAGGCTGTTCATGTTAACCCAGGAAGCTTTCTGCCTGTCTGGAGATGCTCGTATGTAGTGGGAGAGGATAAAGACCAAGAGAGCAGTCGATTAGATTAAGTGGGGGTGATTGTAATACCCCGGTTCTGAGATTCTAGTTAAGTATGGCTAAAAAGGGTTAGATGGTACTATCCATATCACCAAGGTGCACCTTCCTTTTCGGAAACCCAAACTTAAGAACTCCAAAGTTAAGCGTGCTTGGCTTGGAGAAATCTGAGGATGGGTGACCTCCTGGGAAGTTTTCCAGGGTGCGTGCGAGTGAGGACAAAGCACGTTGAAAGGACCTCCGGTGGTCTGTGGAGCTAGTTGTCAACCCGATGGGCAATTGTGGTGGCGTTCCCGGTTCGATCCGGGTGGGACCCACCCGACCGGGGCGTTACAAAAGGAGGGTTGAGGTGCAGCGTTAAATAACATTCTTCTAAGCATTCTCCGTGCGACAAGCTGCTAACGTCTCGACTCAGAAGTGCTGCAACGACAACCCGGAGCTTCAGTTTTAGTCTTTTTATTGTCGGTACAATATTCTTTTCTGCTTAAATTGTACTTAGCTTGTAATAACTTTTACGAACTATAGTTGTTGCCCACCGGAAGCGATCAAGGATCGCGGGCCTTCGAGTAGGAGTCGTCACAGGCTCCGAACGAAGTAAATCCTTCGTGTCCACTTTATTTACTTTCCGCTACGTTATTTCTGAACAAGCTTTTACGATTTCGAAAAATGAAATAGCCACGAGTGTTATTCACCCCCCCATCCTCTAGCGCGTTCGATTCATCAGATACTTAGGGATACCTATAATAGCAGATTTGCATTATAAGGTTTATGTTATAAATTTTTATGTTATAATTTTGTCATTATAAACCCCACCCATATCTTACTATATCGGTAGGATTTATAATTTCTTTTATAAATCAATCTCAAAGATTTTGAGATCGGTTTATATTTAAAAAAAAATACTATAAAAAGAATTTATATTCTCCCTCTTGACATACGCATGAGGGCAGCAAGTAGCACGGGCTCGTTGCCCTATTTAATTTTTTTTAAAGAAAATATTTATTTTTTTATTTGTATTTTTGTTAAATAATTATTTATTTTTATCGAATTGTTATTTTTACATTTGTTATAAAATTTAAAATACTAATATAATTACAAATATAAAATTAAAATATTAATTAATATTATATATAGTAAATGAAATTATAAATAAGTAAATGACAATGGAGTCCTACAAAAGTTGTTGGAGAGATTTACAATAGTAGAGAGGTTTTTAACTTTTTGATATAGCAATGATGTGGCGGAGCATAAACTTCTGACTATGGATACTCTTTAATGGTAAGATTATCACATAGGAACAAGATTTGAATTCCCTAGAGTTCATCTCCTTATGCTCTGTTTACTTGGGAGAGCGGAAAGTAAAATTAAAAAAAAAATTTTATAGTGAAAAAGTTTTCGTCATTTACTTCATTAAAATTTCAAGAGATAGCATATACGTAATCCATCAGTGGATAGTTTTGAAGTCAACATTGATCATTTCAAAATCAGACGAAAAACAACGGATGAAAAAAAAATACGCATGTCTCACTTTTCATTCATAAAATTACACTATATATATAAAAAAAATAATACATATATCATATTTAACTCATAAAATTATATCATATACCTAAAAAATGACACATGTACTATTTTTCAATTATAAAAATTAGGTACCAATTTCTCACTCTACTATAGTCTTGTATCGGGCATAGAGAGACATTTGATAAGAACATCCACAATGAGTAGGGATATTTCTCCCAAGTATTTGTGGTCTCCACTTCCACATCATTTTTCAAATATCCTACTATTCAAATATCTCAACTTTCACAATGAAATATTCCACCAATCAAATATTTATAGGTTCCACCCATCAAATATTCACTCACAAATATTTTCAATTCCACAATCAAATATCTCACCAACCAAATATTTATGGGGCTCACGACCATTTAATTAACTTACATTTAATTTTAAGAAAAATATAATAGAAGATATATAAATTTAAGTTCATACAAATACAAATATTTTATAAATTTAAAATTAAAATACAGGGATACAAACCATATTAAATTAATAAAATACATAACACTAAACTACAATTAATAAAATAAACATGTAGTGGATAAAATAAACCATAGAAATTAACTACATATTTAATTTTTTCTTCAGTTGTTCACATATCGCTAGATGATTTTGAAGTTGTTCATCTGTCATGCCTCGTGTGTCCATTACAAGAAGTTGATGTACTTGGATGAGTTGATCCACTTTCTTATTGTTATTATACTCTTCTAAATGTGCCATTGATTGTTGCATAGCCTGATTTAATTCACCAATTAGGCCTACTCTTTCTTTGCCTTTCCTCTTTGCTGCCTTCTGTCCCATTGGACGAGATCGGATTTCTCTATCATCTATATCAGCAGTTGTGTTAGGATTAGAAGAGTCAGTATGTGCACCTGATGATTCTGATGTTCTTGCTTTTTTTGTAGCCCTTCGCTCTGAGGATTGAGGAGCATACATCGGACTATCTTTCACGATTCTTCACACATGCTCATATTGGAAAGTAGTTTTAAAAGTACTCTTGTATTCTTCATGAGCTCACACCATCAAATCCTCGTCACTCCATCCGCTTGGTCGGTCATTGTACCATTTATTGTAGATTTCATTGTATCTATTTACAATATTTTTCAACGAAGCCCAATGTTATTTTGCTTTCTCCACAGTTCTCTTTTTAGCTCCCTTAACTCGATTGGTATTTAAGTATGCCACAACTCGTTTCTAAAATGATTCACTCTTCTGGGCATTACCAACTACTGAATCTTCACTCATAATTGTGTAGGTCGCTGCAAGAAGCTTATCATCTGCTACTGTCCAAAACTGTTTGCTTGCTATGGTCTTCATCTGATTCGTTGCTCATTTTTGGTGCTTGATTGAGAATAATATCGTCGGACCCTATTTTTAAAGAAGATATATCTCAAATATGAAGTCCATTTTTTAATTTTTCATCAATTGTTAGAGAAGGATATATCATAATTATTTAATTACTTACTCAATCATTTAGAACATATAACATACACACAACAAAAGTTTATTGACTCGTTCATTTTAGGGTTTACGAGTTTAGGTTTTAAGATTCCTGAGCAAGCAACTTATCCATGAAATTGTCTCTTCTCTCAAATTAAAAAAAAAAAATCAATTATGATTACTCTTGTGCATGGATTGCAGTTGTAGTAACTACATGTTCATAGCTGTTACGATATTGTAGGTGTAGTAACTACAGTTTTATAGCTGTTATAACATTGTAGTAGTTGTGAGATCGTAGTTGCTACAACTATTGTTATAGTTGTAACAGCTGCATTCCGGTAGATGCTACAATATTGTAGTTGTAGTAGATACGAAACTTTAATTGTTACAACGTGATGAGATTTAAATGAGAAAAAAATAATATTATGCATGTCTGACATGCATATATTAGAGGATATTTATGTTATTTTACAGGGGATGAAGTATCTTTTTGATTAGAAAAAAATTAAAATGGATCACTATTTTGATGATTCGGAAAAATGAGGGGTGCTCCTATGATTTGTGCTCATAATAATTTTTGCTATTCTCTTATATGACCATTGCTTACTTTTTAATAAATATAATGGGTAAATTCCATCTTTAGATACATCTATCTACTCAAATTTAAAGTTTAATAAGAAAATAACTCTATAACTCCTTTTACTAAAACTATTATATTATTAGTTAAAGACTACTATACGATCATTTTTAGGTCGTTTGAACACCTTGAAACGAAACATGGGCAAAATTTAATGACTATGTTAAATGCATTTATCTATACAAATTCAAATTTAAAGAGAAAATTATCGTGCAATAGTTTGAGCAAATCTTTCGAGGCATTTGATCATTTTCAAAGTATAGTCTCCTATAGTGAATCTATTTATTCATATTTGTTTTTTTTTTAAAAAAACATAATATAGTTTTGAATAAAATTCTACTACATGACTATGTATAAGTTTTGACTAAAATGACTACTCTATTGAGTAGCTTTAACCAAAAAATTTATATTTTTATTTCATATTTTTTAAAAATAATTTTCTCATAAACTTATAATATCAATATCACTTTGTTCCCTATTATTACTTTTTAAAATTATACGGACATACATAGGAGATACTTTTTAAAATAATTTTCTCATAAATTTAAAATATTACTTTTTTTTCTTAAAGGTTTGACAATAAAAAGTTTAACATATCAAGATAATCAGATGTTTAGTAAAATTAGATTGACGGAAGTCTGAAAAGTTGAATAATACTCCATATAAAAGTTTCGGAGAGGCATATGTGAGAATTTTGGACCATAATTATAATTATAAATATCTAATATTATCAATTAAGGAAGTCATAATTTAATATAATTAAATTTATGATTAAAAAAAAAATATGATTTAAGGGTTTAATTATTATAAATAAATTAATATGGATATCAATTTTTAATTTGTTGAGAGGTCAAATTAGAAATAGGTAAACTTATATTTCTATAAGAAAAATGATATGCACAAGGAAAAAAACTCAATGAAAACCTCAAGGATAGACACATAAAGTGAGGTTTTCATTGAGTTTTTTTTCCTTGTGCATATCATTACTCTTTCTATAAATAAAAGTTATGATCCTAGTTTATAGACGAGACTTTTGTTTTGTTTCCTCGTAGGAAAATCAGTACGTAATTTTGTCTATCCAATTTATAATTTCTTAAGAATTGAATAGAATGCATAAGATTTGCATTGAGATTTCTCAATCCATTTTACTATCAATTGGTATCAGAGTCTTCTACTCCAAATTCTTAGAAAAGTAATTTTTGGGTACAAAGTTTTATTTTTGTGTAATTTCGATTTTGGTTCATGATATATCATGTTGCGATTTTATTTTATCATCGCAATTTTCGACACTGTTCTGTGTCACAACCGGCTGAAAAAATTTGCGACAGCATCGCAACTTCCACCGGAGAAGGAAAGTGTCATGGGAGGTTGCCTGCAACCGATTTCCTGGGCCGGCGAGTACGTCCAAGATGGCAGGCAACACGGTAAACGTCGCTTCTCGCCTTTTTTGCTTGTCGCGAGCAAGCGCCGATGACCAATAGTGGGCCACCAGCAACAACTTCATGCTGGAGGTGATTCAGGATAAGGCGTTACAGTTGGCCGACGAGTTAACTGTGGCCGCCTCTCGCTGTTTCTGTGCAAGTAGACGCTAACAATAATGGTGACCGGTGTTCCGACACTGGAAAGGACCGGCGACTGCCCCGGTATATCGTCAGTTGGCTGTCGTGGCTGGCAACAATGGTCGTGGTGGTTCGTGCGGTGTGGAGGCGTGCGGCGAAGCAGGAGAAGAAATAACGGTTTTGGGAAGATGAACAGTTGCGTCGTGGGAGAAAATAACGTGGTTGCAATAAAGGATTAAAAAAAACCACGTTTTATTGTGCGGATTGGAGAGCAAATGCACTACCACCCATGAATTTCATAATTTTTTTTAAAGAATACTACACTTGGTAACTTAATTGCTCATTTGCTATAATTGCCCTTATTTTATCCCCTTAAAAGATAATCCATTAAAATTATTTTATAATATAATTGGATTATAAGGGTTCTATTAATATCTATTATTTTAAATTAAATTTGAATTATATGTCACCAAAATAACCTCTATTATTTGAATTTAACTTTATTTAAAATATTAAGATATCACTAAGGTATTAAATAAATTGTAAATATGTATATTTATGTGAGTATTTATATTTAACAAATTATACATTTACTTGTGATAATAAACACGTAACAATTATAAAGTTTTATTTGTTATGTTTCATGCATATAATAAATCTATTCAAAGATATGTTTATTATTTGTCATGCATTATTGTTAGTGTTTGATTATTACAGCAAGAGTACTACTTGCAAATAATATTATTGTCCAAAGACTTGATATTGTTGTTGCACTAGGTATCTTTAAATGAAATTTACCATTTATTTTAATTGATTCAAAATGAGCATGTTATTTAAGTTATAATTCTTGTGTTCTCTTTTCAGCATATGTTGCTACTATTTCCGCTAACTTAAGTTCAGTGTCGATTCTTAATGGTACAAATTTTAAGGATTGGAAGGAGAACATTTTAATTGTTCTTGGCTGCATGGATCTAGATCTTGCGCTTAGGACAAAGCAACCCACTGCTCCTACAGATACTAGTTCCTCTGAACTGAAGGCTAAATATGAGAAGTGAGATCGCTCTAACTTCATGAGTCTTATGATCATCAAGCGTGGCATACCTGAGGCTTTTAGGGGTGTGGTGTCTAATAGTGTCACCAAAGCTAAGGAATATCTCGATGAGATTGAAAAGCGCTTTGCCAAAGGTGATAAGGCGGAAACAAGCACAATTCTGAAGAGCTTGATTTCCATGAAGTATAAAGACAAGGGAAATATTCGGGAATATATCATGGAAATGCCCACCTTGCATCAAAATTGAAGGCACTTAATCTTGAATTGTCAGATGACATACTTGTGCATTTAGTGCTTATATCTCTTCCGAACCAGTTCAGTCAGTTTCAGATTAATTATAATTGTCAAAGGGAGAAATGAACTCTTAATGAGCTCATTTCTTACTGTGTTCAAGAGGAAAAGAGGTTGAAGCAAAACAAAACTGAAAGTGCCTATTTGGCAAGTACCCCTAAATATAAGGGCAACAAAAGAAAGAATGAGACTACTAAAGTTCCTTATGTGAAGAAACACAAGCAGGATCATGACAAGAAAGCTTGTTTCTTCTGTAACAAGCCTGATCATGTCAAGAAAGAATGTCCTAAGTACCATGCCTGGCGTGTGAAAAAGGGTACATTTTTAAATTTGGTCTGTTCTAAAGTAAATTTAGCTTCAGTACCTAGAAACACTTGGTGGTTAGACTTTGGTGCTACTACTAACATCAGTGTTTAAATGTAGGGTTGCATGAGTTGCCGAAAGCCAAGTGATGCTAAAAGATGCATTTATGTGAGTGATGGCAAGTCGGCTGAGGCGGAAGTAATAGGGCATTTTAGATTGTTGTTAAGCACTGGTTACTATTTAGACTTAATAGATACTTTTATTGTACCGTCATTTAGATGGAATTTGGTTTCTGTTTCTAATTTGGATAAATTAGGTTATTGTTGTTCATTTGAAAATAGTCAATTCAGTTTATCTATTAATTCTATTATTGTTGGAATCAGTTCACTTATAATTTATGACAATCTATATATGCTTGATATAAATGCTTCATATATTGAAACCCTAAATGTAGAATCACATGGTACTAAGCGTAAATTTAATAATGAAAACTCAAGTGCCTTATGACACAAATGTTTAGGACACATCTCTAGAAATAGAGTTGAACAACTTGTATCAGATGGAATTTTACACTCCATTGATTTTTCAAACCTAAATGTCTGTGTCCAATGCATTAAGGGCAAACAGACCAAAAGAAAGAAAGATGGTTCATATAGAGCTACAAAAGTATTGGAATTGATATATACAGATGTTTGTGGACCATTTCGAACACCTTCTTGGAATGGTCAACAATATTTTGTATCATTCATTGATGATTATTCTTGATATGCATACTTATTTCTTATTTATGAGAAGGCTCAAACATTGAATATTTTCAAATCATTTAAGGTTGAAGTCGAAAATCAACTCGACAAAAGAATAAAGAAAGTCCAATTTGATCGTGGTGGTAAATACTATGATAGATATGACTGTTCAGGGGAGCAACGCCCAGGACCTTTTGCTCAATACCTAGAGGAGTGTGGAATAGTCCCACAGTACACCATGTCAGGCTCACCAAGCATGAATGGTGTAGCTGAACGACGAAATCGAACTCTTAAGGATATGGTGAGGAGTATGGTTAACCATTCAACCTTACCAATGTCACTCTGGGGAGAAGCATTAAAGACACTAGCTTACATTCTAAATTGAGTACCTGCTAAAGCAGCTACTAAAACACCTTTTGAGCTTTGGATAAGGCGAAAGTCAAGTCTCAAACATTTTCATATTTAGGGATGTCCAGCTGAGGTTAGACCGTATAGGCCACATGAAAAGAAACTAGACTCCAGAACTGTGAGTAGCTACTTTATTGGATATTCTGAGCGATCACGGAGCTATAAGTTTTATGATCCCAAAGTAAAGACATCTTTGAGACAGGAACCACAACGATCTTTGAGGATATTGAGTTTGGAGGAAGAATAAAGTAACAGATCTTGTTTTTGAGGAGGAATGTATTCCCACTACTCTTCAAGAGGAAATGGTTTATATTCCTATGATTGCTTCTGATAATAATCATGATTTCATTCCTATCAGTGATCAAGATGCAATACAAGAACAACAAGACATTGTTAATAAACTCCCAGAAGAACAAACTCAACAACCTCAAGAACTAGTGTATGTAGAACAAGTGCCTTTACGAAGGTCCACTAGAGAAAGGAGGAGTGCTATTTCGGATGATTACATAGTACTACTTCAAGAACATGAGGAAAATGATGGTATAGCGGAGGATGATCCAATCAACTTTTGTCAAGCCATGCAAGATTCAAATTCTCAAAAGTGGATTGAGGCAATGAATGAGGAGTATAAATCAATACAGGACAATAATATTTGGTAACTTGTCCTATTACCAGAAGGTGTGAAACCCATTGGTTATAAGTGGATTTTTAAAACCAAACGAGATCCAAATGGTAATGTGGAAAGATATAAAGCACGTCTTGTAGCTAAAGGCTATACTAAAAAATATGGGATTGACTTTAAAGAGACTTTTTCTCCAGTTTTAACGAAAGACTCTTTAAGGATAATCATGATAGTTGTCGCACACTTCGATATGGAACTCCATCAGATGGATGTCAAGACAGTTTTTCTCAATGGAGACATTGAGAAAACAATCTATATGGTGCAACCAAAATCTTTGTATCAGAAGATTCAAAGAGGTCTATCTATGGATTAAAGCAAGCGCCCCGTCAATGGTACCATAAATTTCATCAAATAATTATCTCATTTTGTTTTGAGTTAAATGTGGTAGATGATTGTGTGTATCATAAGTTATGTGGGAGTAAGCATATCTTCCTAGTTCTATATGTTGATGACATTTTGCTTGCCACAAACGATATAGGTATGTTAAACGATACCAAGAGATTTCTATCTATATATTTTGAAATGAAATATCTTGGCAACGCATCTTTTGTATTAGGAATCCAAATACATTGAGATCGTTCTCGAGGTATATATTCTTAGATTATCGCAAAAGAACTATATCGATAAGGTGCTTAAAAGATTTGGCATGCAAGATTGCAAACCAGGTAAGGTGACAATATGGTACAGGTTTAGCTTTTATGCATAATTAGGTTTTGTTTAATTGTTCTTAAGTTTGTTTAGTCAATTGCTTTTGTTTAACTGTTGCTTTCTTTATGCATGTTTCTTCTGTAGAAAGGATCCTTGCAGCGTAGAGTGACACTGCGTTGTGAGTTCATATTTTCTAGTTAGTTAGGATTTCCTTATTTGCATTAGGTGTAGAAATTCTAAAACAAAACCCTCATTATTCGATTTCATTTAAGAGCAAACGTCCTATCACTGGTTCCACGTGAGAGACGACCTGATCCTCTACTATACTACCTTAGTGTAGCTTAAGGGGTTCGGTTGAGTATAAATGAATTAATTTGATCCTGCGCAAGTGACAGTTGCGTGCTTATCAAATTTTGGCGCCATTGCCGGGGAACTAGTGATGTTCATTTGTTTTTAGATTGTATATAGTTTTATCTTTATCTTGTTCTTACTTTTCTACTTTGTTATTTTATTTTTCTTTAGACTTAACTGTTAGTATCTCCTTTTGCTCTGGAATTTTGCAGGTTGAAGGAAAGGAGTGAGAGGAGTAATACTACAGTATGTCATGAATAAAGACCTATTTTGGTCAATTTCATCATTTAGACCACCGTTTCAGTTTTTCTATATTTTGCATTTCATTTTTTTTCGATTTTATTCTCTCTCTTATTTCTATTTCTTTGGTGGTTGTAAAAATTCAAAAAAATATTGTTAGGGCTTCATTATTCATTGCTTTTATGTATGTGTGCTATCTTGTATATTTTTCTGTGTCTTTTGATGATATTTGCATGAGTGTTTCAGGTAAGATCAGGAAATCTCTTGTGTGTTATCAGTAGTTTTAAAGTTTCAGTGTGATCATAACTTTAGATTTGATGAGTAAAATGGAGAACACTGAAAAGACTCTCAGAGAGCTTTGGTCACCAGATTTGTCAGTTGATTCATTCTGCAATCATTATTCTGATTTAGAGGCAGACTTCGAGTTATGGAAAATTGCACATCTATTATCGAAGTTTCATGGACTATCTGGTGAGGATCCCAATAGACATCTGCAAGATTTGGAGATGGTTTGTTCTTCTTGGAACCCACTTGGCATATCAGAAGAAGATGTTAGACTTAGAGCATTTCCATTCTCATTGGCGGATTCAACAAAAGATTGGTTGTACTGTCTCCCACCCAACTCTATCACCAGCTAGTTTAAGATAAAGAAATTATTTCTGGCAAGGTTCTTTCCTGCTTATAGGACTACAGCTATTCGGAGGAGTATTTGTGGAGTCCAGTAATTCGCAGGAGAACCGTTTCAAGAATATTGGGAGAGATTTAAAGAACTTGTTGCTAGTTGCCCTCAACACCAGATAAGCGATCAGCTACTGATTATATACTTTTATGAGGGATTGTGTCCCATGGACAGGAGTATGGTTGATGCAGCTAGTGGAGGGGCTCTAGTTAACAAGACATCTACTCAGGCCAGAGAACTTATTGAGATTATAGCTACAAATTATCGGCAGTATGAGACTAGACCGATGATTGCTAAAGATGTTCATTCCTTTGCCAGTGTATTTCCAACCAGGATCCAATATTACCAGCCTGATCCTTAGTATTATTAGATTCATCAACAGTATAGGTATAATTTATTTGTAGGATTTGGGTATGGGAACACACAACAAGGGACTTCTGAGTGGCCCCAGTCTTACTAGTCATATTTTCAGCATCAGCCTGAGCAGGATTTTAGGGAGCAGTTACAAAAATTATGTCAACATCAAGAAACACAATTTCAGGAAAGAACACATTCATCGGCACAGTTACAGTTGCTATCAGATCAACTTACTGCATCAATTCTTGAGGAGATGGATTGTAGAGTTTGTGATATTCCTAACTTTAATTCTGCTACTTTACATGACTCTTCTAGTTTTTTATATCGTGATGTTGTAGTTGATTCTGATATTATTTTTGTTGATGATATTGTTGTTCCAGATAGTCTTGATGTTGCAGGTATAGGAGATAATGATGGAAGTGTAGGTGAGACCCAAGAATCGCTTCCTTTGACTATTCTACCGCTAATGGAGCCTATTATTTTACTAGTGACAATGGAAGTGTAGGAGAAACTCAAGAATCACTTTTGTTGATTGTTCCTGATCCAGAGTCAGATCTTTTACCTGATCAAGATGATGCCACATTTACTGTTTTAGAACCTCTAGGTACCTTTGAATATAGTAAGGATAATATTTCTTCTGAATCTTTAGCAAATTCCATGGAGGTAATTCATTTGGATTATAGTGGATGTGACATATCTTCTGATTCATACTTTGTTGATTTTGATATTGTTTATAGTACATCTCACACAGTATACGTGCAGAAATTGCATCCTCTTTTTAGTGCACAGGATTTCTTCAGACATTTCATTTGTAGTCATTCACGCAAGGATACATTCTATCATTTGAAGAAAGCCCTAACCTTTTATGCAATAATGAAGCTCCTGGAGTGGACACTCCAACTGAATCGTCTTCGGCCACTAGAGAAAATTTTTGAGGAGTCAAAGGTGGAGGGAGCGATCCTCACTTCACCTACATTCATCCCACTTCCAAAATGGCTTTTGGAACTGAATTGACTCCGACCACTAGAATTTTAGGAGAGTCTGTTCCATCTCACTTTTACCTTTTCTTTCTACTTGTATATATTTCTTTACTTTCTTTGCTTTGTTTGCGTTATTTACTTTTGCTTGGTTGTTCATTTTTAGTTTATCTTGTCAATTTTCGTAATAAATTCTCTATGCGTTCTTTTTATCATCTTAGAAATTGTGAAAATTAGTTAAATTTGATTGTCGAGTTTGATGATTTATTATCATGATTGGATTCTTGGATTGCATATGATTACAGCTTGATGATGGATTCTATGTTGGTAGATTGTGATGATAATTTTTGTATGCCTAGTGAGGATTTGCTAAGCCTATTATTCCTATTGATGTGTGATGCACTTGTGGTTAATGCTACTCTAAAACTTGCTTAATTATTTCGAGATCACATTATCATAGGTTTGCATGATTTTTATGAAGGCTATCTCACTTTCTTTTATTCATTCCTTTTGTTATCACATATTTCTTGAATAAAATTCATATCATTTATCATATCATTCTTTTCCTTCTTCATTTATTTCCATTTATTTCCCTCTATTCTTCTTTTGGATGTTACATGATGAGTATTTGCCTGAGACGGACAAAAATTTAAGTGTGGGGGAAGAGAAATAGCTTAGTGGAATTTAGGAGAAGCATAGGTGAACTATGCTTGATCACCATAGGTAAACCATGCTATTTATCTTTTTATTTAAGCTATTAATGATGTTGTATAGTGATGCGCAACATGTTGAAAAAAAAAGGAAAAAACGAAAAAAAAAATCAAAAACAAAAAAACAAATAAAGAGAAAAAATAGTAAAGAAAAAAATAGAAAATAGAAAAAAAGAAATAAATAGAGAAAAAAAAGTTTTGACATGTTGTGCTATTTTATATTCCTTTGTGATAGTTTTTAGAAGAGACAATTTTTATTGTAGCAACATTTAGATTTTATTGTATATTATGAGTGGATGTTTATTGAAAAGCTATAGTAGAGGTTGTTTATATAGTTATTGGATTTATAGAAAAACTTTAACATGCGCTATTTTGAATTTGTTTGTGGTAGAATTTTTGTGAGTGACAATCTTTATTGTAGCAACATTTGGATTTTTATTATATATCATGAGTCGATTTTTATTGAAATGCTAGAGTAGAGGTTGTTTATCTTTTTTGAGTTGTGAAAAGCTGGCTTGGGAGTTTGGATGTACTACTTTTGGGGCATAATTTTCTTGTACTCATCTATGTAGCATTTTAATATGTCCATATCTTCCACCGTTACCTTGTTTTATCTTCCTTATTTCTTTTCTTATCCTATCATTTGCTTTGATTCATGTTTCCCTCATATTTCAAATAATGCCTTCATTATTTTATTGTGCACTCTTATGTATATAGTGGTGGAGATTAGAAGCACAACAAACATATGGTAGTGCATGAATCTATGAGTAGCTTGAGTGAGCTCCATTATTACCATCACTTTCCTTGTGAGGTTATTTTATTATCATTCTTAGTTTATCTATTATGGATTGAAGTTATCATATTTGTTAATCGATGAATGAATTGAATCCATGAATGCTTGGGTCACTTGAATTAGACAATCGTAGGTAACTTTCTTTTCACTATTTTCTAAGCTTGATTAAGAATTGCTAGGGGAATGCATGTTAGTTATTTTCTTCTTTTGTTGACTTGATCGAGACAAGTAAGAATAAGTGTGGGAGAGTTGATAACTAGCATTTTTATCGATTATTTTGGCTCTTATACTTAGCATATTTACCTTCTCACATGCTTAGTTTTATGGTTATATTACATTTTGTGAGGAGAATCTATTTTGGACTTAATTATAAATTTCCTACCAATTGTGAAATTTAATTTCATATTTTTTATGTGGTTTTGTAGGAAATTCAAAGAGCCATGGATTATGATCGAGCCGGATCAAATTTGATCTGATTTGGAGGTCAAACGGAGGAAATCAAACTGAATTAATATGAACTGTTGATCAAGATCAAGAGAGATCCTATTCCTTCATCCAGATTAAAGCATCTTGCCCTTGATCCATATCTGAAAGATATGCACCATTGGATCTAAGCAAGAAGGCAACTTGATTCGGACCATTCATCTCTTCATCAGCAAGATCAAACGGCTAGATTTTCATCCACCTCCTTCATCAAGATGGACAACCCAGATCGCAAGAGAGAAAAGTTCCCTTTTCTTATTTCACGCAGACAAACAGAACAGGGAGGAGGCCCGCGATCTCTTCCTCGCAACTTAGGCTAGGCAGGCAACTTCTCCCATGCACACCTCTTCTTCCTTTCTTCTCCTCACCACCGGTCGGCGACATCTTTTCTTTCCTTACCGCCGACCGACCAACCCTTTCTACTTTCTTTTCTTCTCGTATTGTCAGTGTCTCTTCCCCGGTCCTCCACATCCATTTCTCCTCTTCTACGATCTACTCAACTCGGCGACGACAGCAGCTCCGGCGGTCTCTTTGAGCGGACAGCGACATGGCTCTAGGGTTTTCTTGACGGCGAAGCATTCTCCTCCGGCAAGGTATTCCTTCTTCATCACTACCTCAGCGGGCATCTTCCTGTGGATGGTGTTCTAAAAGTAGAGGATTCCAGCAGAGGAATCCGACTGTGCCTTCTTCTTTGGCGAGTTTCATCTCTCTAAATCCATCATTGTGCTATTGTGGAGCCTTCACCTGTGGACGACGTTCCGAAAGCAGTGACCCTCCATCTCAGATGCAGTGACCATCCAATTCCGGCAGAAGCAAGCTCACTCTCAATTTGTGTGTAAATTGCCAATCGATCAGAGATCAGTCATTGAGTTGTTGTTCACCAGTGATGGCGTTCCAGATCTAGGCCTCCATGTGATGGCGGAGGTAGTTGAATTGGTGTATGATCACGGAGCAGTGGATTTGGTTGTTTAACTTAGTTTGTTTCCATGTTTGATTTGTTTTGTCTTTCTTCTTATGCATTTTGGATATTATAGTTACTGTTTTGATTCATGTTTGAATTGCTTAGTTATTAGTTTACCTTCATGTTAATTGTTTGAGGTTAATTTAGTTTACTTTCTTGCTTAATTAGGTTGTTATGTTTTTTTATTGCTTCTTAGATTGATAGATTGCACTATGTTTAGTTCATTAATGCATGTTAGTTTGATTTTTGTATGATTGCTGATCTTGTATCATAGGGTGACAATGTGGTACATGTTTAGCTTTTATACATAATTAGGTTTTGTTTAATTTTTCTTAAGTTTGTTTAGTCAATTGCTTTTGTTTAACTGTTGCTTTCTTTATGCATGTTTCTTCTGTAGAAAGGATCCTCGCAGCGTAGAGTGACACTGTGTTGTGAGTTCATATTTGTTGGTTAGTTAGGATTTCCTTATTTTCATTAGGTGTAGAAATTCTAAAACAAAACCCCCATTATTCGATTTCGTCTGAGAGCAAACGTCCTATCACTGGTTCCACGTGAGAGATGACCTGATCCTCTACTATACTACCTTAGTGTAGGTTAAGGGGTTCGGTTGAGTATAAATGAATTAATTTGATCCCGCACAAGTGACAGTTGCGCGCTTTCATGTGTATATATAGGTTTTTTTATCGTAGCTTGTCACACATCCTATCCCATTTCATGTGCATATATATCGTGTTTTCATCTATTTATGCTTTATTTTGTTATATATACTTGTTTTCATTTATAGGATGTGATTTCTAGAGCATAAATCCCATAGAACATGAAGTTGGAGCAAGGAGCACACTCTAGCTATGTCCCATGACACGAGCGTGCTCCTATGGCCAAGAAAGATGAAGAATAGAGCGAAAAAAAGCTTAACACGGACTAATCATGCTTCATCATTGAGCCTTAATATCGAGAAGAACACACGAAGCATTCACGAAGAAAAAGTATTCAAAAGACCATTAAAATGAAGTTTTAGCCAAGGAACACGGTTCGACAATATCTCATGACACGAGCGTGTATGTATGGAAGAAATCGGGCTCAAAATAATACTAAATCAACCCCCCACCACACACACACACACAAAAAAGTCAACGACGGGGGTTATGCCAGCTAGTACAACCCAGAAAAATATTTTTTTTCAAAAATAAATATGTGAAATAATTTTAATTTTAAAAATATGATTTTTGTTGAGAAATTCATAAAATTTAATATAGCGGTAAAAAAATTTTAAAATTAGTTTTGTTAGTAGATAATATTCCATCTTGCACAGATAAAATTTTGAGCAAAAAATATAACTAGAAAGTAATGAAATAATTGATTTTACCAAAAAGAATCAAGCAAAATAATTTTCTATCATGTATATAAAATTAATTTATTGAGCTAAGCATGATTTTAGTATCCAAAATAAATTATTTCCTACTAGATTAACCAAATATTTTATGGGAATTAATTTTCTATCTAGTTTTGTAATTTGGCCCTTATGGTATCTAAAATACTAATTAAGCCTACCATAATTTCTAAAATTTAAAGGGCTTGAATCATTCTTTAGTAACTCTATTTGTTCTTTTAACCTAGCATTTTCAATTTTTAATTTGTCAAAATCATCTAATAAACATGATTTTGCTAAGATTATTTTTATTTCTAAATTTTCCTTTTTCAATTTTTCAATTTTTGTTTTTAGTTTACACATCGACTTAGACATGGTCGTTATTCCAAAATATAATCGATTAGGAGGTAATAGACATACTTCACTTATCATGTCGGATCTGAAACTGAATTCTCCCCCGCGTTGCTGCATTCATTTGATGTGACTTCCATTTCATCGAACCTAGCTTTCGTGTTGCTTGGTTCTTCGTGACTAGCCATCAATGCTAGTCTAACATAGGCTTCTATTTCAGATTCGGATGAAGAACTTTCATCTCAAGTGGCTTTGAAATTTTTGTGCTTGCTTCACCTTGGCCCTTAGTATTTCTCTTTCTTGAGCTCTAGACAGTCATCCTTTATGTGCCCTTCTTTCTAACAATTATAGCAATGAACCTTTCTTTTGTTCCTTGTATTTTTCTTAGTCTACATCTCTTAAAACTTGTTAGAATTAAAAAATAATAATTAACTTCCTTACCATATATGCTTTTTGATCTTCATTAAGGGATGAGTCTGACTCGCGTGTGTCCTTCTTATCGGGTCTTAGTGTCAAGTTCTGACTTGACGCTTTTCTTGTACCTACACATTTGGCTTTATGTAATTCAAAAGTTGAAAAAAGTTCTTCTAAGATTCTTACTTCTAAGTCCTTAAAGATGTAATTGGCATCTATGATCGAGGTCCACTCTGGAGTTCTAGGAAAGACATTGAGCACATAGTGAACTGAGTCCTGATTTGTTACTGTTTCATCGAGATTGATCAGTCTGGTATCAACTCCTTGATCTTCGTGTGTAGAGCCACCATCACACCTTTTTCAAAGTAGAGGTTTATCAGCTGACTCCGAAGAATGTCTCGTCATGCAAGCTTTGCTTCAGATGTGCCTTCATGGAGCTCTAAGAATTTCTCCTAGATTTCTCTGATCAATTAGCAAACAACCTTGCTGTAGTCTATATAGAATATTCCTATCATCTCGAGTCATTTAAGACATCTTAAGCAAATCGCAAGAGAAGAGTCAGATCTTGAAACCAAAGTGTATAAATTAGAAAAGGCTTACAAAACTTAACTATTATCTCTACTGAAAATCGCCCGTTAATGAAGCAAGACGTTAGAGAACTTGTTATCAACAACAGATATATAAGATAGTAACACTTCTACTATCTTACAGAATTAAAGTGCAGTGCAAAAAGTAAAGCTTATACCGACAAAAGTAATAGTAAATCGTAGCTTGGTCAGCAATCGTTGCTTGCAAAGTTGATGATGACTTGTCGTGGTAGAGAACATCAGTGAGATCAGAAAGTTGTCAGGAGGAGTCTGCATCAGAAAAATTTGCAAATCTCCCTGTGGACAATCCGAAACTTTCTACAAGCACTATATACCTCGACACGCCGTCGGGAATAATAACAATAAAAGAAACAAACACCACGAATTAATATCAAATTCAGCCTCTGGTCGACATACCATGATTAAAATAAGCTCTGGGCATAACACAAACAAAATCGCTGTGTTTACAACCAATAACAAATACAAAATACCACAACACATCAACACTCCAAAATAAAACCGAGATGTAGCTAAACAAAGAGATACACAAAACAAACAAATCAAATCTTAGTGATAAGTCTTGATGTGATGTGGGGACCAGTGACAGATGCTCCAAGCGACACCATAAATAACCCGGTACAAAAAGATAGTGTCAGCGGGTGAGTTCAACAACTCAATACCATGGTAGTAAGATATATCTACAAGAAACATGGAATACAACTTCCTAATCATATATAGGGAATATCGGAACCGGAAGGTGATCTACTAGGAACTCTCCGTCGAGCGAAGTGTCAATCAAATCTCAGATCGTATGCATCGACACCGAAACACAATCACAATAATATAAAATACATCAATGCTAGATGATGCATGATGCGTCTGGTCACCCACGCCTGATCGATCCTCTCACAAATGGGCAGTGGTTGACAACTGCACTCTGTACTACTACTCTGATGATGAGCCGACGGACGATCTTGAGTCCTCGCTGTGACCCCAAATCATAAATGGGAGCTCAATGTTCTCAACTCGACACGACGACGGGAGGTATCTCACGCTACTACTGAGTCAGTCACTGACCGAGCAGCAGAGTCCGTCTGTACAGCTACACTAAATGCAATGACGAGCCAAACAGAGCGAACGATACCGGTAGCGTATGTACGACCATGACGTGAACGATGAATCACACACACCGCCTAATATACTAAACCATGAGTGGTGGGTGTACATGCGTAATGAGATGGGCTCAACCATAGTGGAGCCGACAATCACACAGCATGCAATCAAGCATAGCAAGTCAACTGATCAACATAACCATATCCATATATACAAAATGGGTACCACATACCAATATATAGTACAGGTCCGATAGAATATCAAAACCTATGTCCCGAACATAGTAAGTATGGAATATCGATCGACATAGAAAAATCCATATATACATAATATGGGTACCACAACATCGATAGTCAATCCACGGATCTAGGGTACAGGCGTCTATGGTCCTCTCATAGAGACCTAGATCCTAAACATATCTCCTTCCATAACATATGTACCAACAATATATATCAAGAATCAAGGTCTAGGTACACGAATCATATATGATATACAAATAGAGGCATGGCATAAAAACCTAAGTATCGGATAATCTGGATACACAGAAACCAAAAGTCCGTAACCTAGTCCTAACCTCAGGAAAAACATGGTATGTCACTTATTCTAGAAACTAAGATACTCATGGTAATCAGATACTCATGGCAATAAATCACATGATATAAGCATGGATGCGTCACAGGCGATAAACCTAACATGCTATGGATATCAAACAGTGACATACCAAAGACAAACATGTTCATTGCTTGTAGTTATAAAATACTATGCATATCCAATGACAATATCATAAAAGATAAGTCAAGAGGCTACCCCTCTATCGGTCCAAATCCAATCAAATCCAATGTTAGAGTCTTCTCGCATCAAGAATGTGCAATATCCTTAAGCTAATTACATATAATAATTAGCTAACATAATCCAATTAACTTATATATATACCTCTCTTAATTTACAATAAACTGTATCAAGAGCCAACTAAATCCATAAACTAAACCCTTACCTTACTGCTTCTTTGGACCAAGATGTGCTTGAAAACAAAACTTACTGCTAGCAAAGATAAATTGTTGCTGTAAATCAAAAGATTGCTGCCCAAACAAACACATGTACCCAAGTTAACAATTCTTGCTAACACTTCTCATTTACCACAAAGATCAATTCCTACACTATACCTCAACCATCGGCGGCTCAAGGATCAAGGATCGTGCTAAGTTTCAATTTTGCGCTTCAAAATCCAGCGATTATTACAGGAGCAGGATCAAGAACAAAACAACACTTAGTTGGAAACGATTTATTGTTCGGATCAAGAACAGAAGATGCAAATCGACATTCCAAACTTACCTCAAGGAACCTAAAACACAAAGGAGTGCACCACACACTAAACTACACACCATGAGGGAGGAATGGTGCTCTTGGATGCTCCGCCGAGAGGAGGAAAGGAGGATTGGTCGCCTGACAAAGAGGCAGAGGTGGCTCGTCCGGCCGCGGAGGCCGAAATAGGCCGAAGGTCACATGGGACATCGTGAGGAGGCCCGGAATGAGAGGGAGGTAGCCACTAGGAGGTCGAGGGGCGGCGCTGGCTCGAACCTGGTGGCAGGTCTAAGGCTCTCATGCCGAGGTTTTAGGCGTAGTGTGCAGCAACGGGAGGAGCGCGGTGGTAGCTCGCTCACTCTCACCTAAGATCACTCTACCGTGGAGAGGAAGAAACAGCCGCGGTCTGGAAGGCAAAGAAAGGAAACGCAGGGTCGTGAGAGAAGAAAAACTTGGGCTTGCTTTTTCGCGACAACAAAACAAAAAACAAAAAGGAATAAGATATATAAATAAAATCTTTTCTCGCTAAATCAGCCGTAAACAGTTTCCGGACTTTTCCCAGACTGTTTATCTATTAACTCGTTCGTTAAATCGAATCAATTCAATTCCAAAATTCCAAAAATTCCCTTATTTTATTAATATTCGCCTATTTTCGGTATTTTACATTCTCCCCACTTATAAAAATTTGGTCCCCGAATTTCGCTATCTACATCACCAATACTAACAACGATAAAGCATAAATCTTGAACGATGAATAAAATCACATACCTCATGTGAAAAGGTGGGATATCGAGCTCGATAGTATACCTCGCTCATGATGTTGCCTTCCGAGACAAGTATAGTCCAATCGCGCTTTTCTTTCCGATCGAGGTCAGGCGACCCAACCTCTCAATGGAATGTGGTGGCGCCGGATTGCCCGATGTCAAAGTGTCTCGTAATCTCCGCAAAGATAGATACGCATGAATAGTATCGTGGGGCGGGTAGAAAAGCTGCACCGCTTCAAGATCTCTCGGGAAGGGCGATGTACAGAGCTAGTTTACCTCACTAAATCTCTTTACGAAACTGCATGATTGCCAGCAAAACTCTAGTGGTGATGGTTTCGGGATTAAGCGTGCAGCGATCCTCGCTCTCGATTCTCTGCGAGCTCTATTAGGTCCCATCATTTGGGTCTCCCCAACCCTGGAGGGTGGGTGTCTATAAGACCTACCTTACAACCGCGCCAAACGTCCATCCGGATAGCCAAAGAAAGGCGTCGTTGAGGCAACTCCCAAATGGCAAGTGGTCCTCCCCATGCCCGAAATCCAAGACACTCAAACTGAAGTCCTCTAGAGTCGAATAGTGCCTTTGACTATCCATGCATGCATGGGCATGATCAAACAGGTGCGTGCCCAGCCCGGTCCTGTCAAGCGAGACGACGGTCTCTATCCGAAACAATAACAGCCACGTGTCTCCACGAAAACAGCAGATCCTAATCGATCCAGGAATCACTGATCGGATCGAAGAAATGCGTGGATTGGTTAATTGATCTGATTACCCAAATCGCGTCTTGTCTCGTCATGTCTCGATAAACTCACCACAAAGTCCTTAGTAATATGTTCTCATTTCCACTCGAATAGAAATCAAGTAAAGTGATCTCTAATGCTCGGCTTTCATAGCGGACGAGGACATCTAGACATCTACAAATCCGTGATGTCTTCCTTCCCACCAAGAAACACCTCAAATCTTGGTACACACGGTACCGCCTGGGTGGACAGCAAATCATAAGCGATGAGCCTCCGGAAGTAACTCTTATATAATCTACCTCGGAAGTATATAATACCCTCCTCGTCGTGTGAACTCCCGCTGTCGGAAACTATCCGGCAAATAAATCGAATATATATCGAGATTAGCCTAGGGCTCTCTCATCACGCCGATCGTCGCAGGCAACCACGGTAACAATAATATGCTGTGTCATCCCTTCTCCTCAAGGTCTAACTCGGAGAAGCTCAATCAAGTCTGGACCACAACTCGTGCGAGCAAGCTAAAGTCCCTCTCTTCTTCGCTAATGCATCGCAACACATTAGCTCTCCCGGGTGATAGCTAATGGTATAATCATAATCCTTCGGAAGTTCATCCATCTCTCGGAGATTAAGTTCCTTATAAGTAACAGATATTTGAGACTCTTATGGTCGGTGAGAATCTCAAATGTATACATAAAACAATGTCGCCAAATCTTCATGGCAAAATAATGGCGACTTGCTCCGGATCATCATGGTGTAGTTCTTCTCATGCTCCTTCAACCGGCGAGCATAGGAGACTACTCTATCGTCTGTCGCATCGCATAACTCAAACCCGAATAGATGCGTCAGTAGAGGACATATCCGTCCTCCGGTGTAAAACCAAAATCGGAGCCGACACTAGTCCTTGACTCCAAGCCGGCGGGTCTTGCAATCCTCGGTCCAAGTGAACTTTCGCCTTTCCCGTGGGCATGTGTAGCATAGCAATCCGTGATAAACCCTCAACATATCTCGAATTATCGGGCCAAACAAAGGAAGTTAGCCTTATCGACTCGTCTACTCCCAGCACTATACAACCTCGATCTCTGTGGAATCACGGTATACTCTACTTGGTGGTGTCCAAATCATCATCACATAAGACAATCCAAATAAGCACTACTTCATCACATATAGATGTTCTCGTGAAACATCTCTAGATCTAAGCAAAGGTGGTGTACGTGACTCACCGCGGATCCGAAATAGTCACAACATCGTCAACAAAGACAATGGAAACCGATCCAAACATTCTAGGGATACCCAAATCATCGAGTCCATGATAACATCTAGGGCACCGCAAGCACTAATGGTAAAACCAAGACACATAATGTCCGTATCACAGACATTCCTAACAATAAGATCCCCAACAATAAATGATCTAATCACCAACGATATATAATCACCAAAGAATAGAATCTCCGAAGAGCAATGATCTATCACAAAAATACCACATCAGAGCAACTTATACCACAAGAAATCCTCCATATGGGGGCAGCGCTCCACCACAAATAATCCAAAATATGTATCCACAATAAATATGGGCAATGCTCCGCTACAAACAATCCGCAATGGAGCAACGCTCCACTACAAAACAATCCCTAAATATGTGGGAATCCAGAATATGTGGAAGCTACGCTCTACCACAAACGATCTATAACATATGGGAGCTACGCTCTACCACAACTATACATAAGTGCCCAAAGCACCTAACTATATAGCTAGAGATTGCACGAGATCTCTCTACCACAGATCACTATAGGTAGCCTAGGGTATAACCACTCAGTAAGCAAATCAAATCCATAGTCAACTCTATCATCCTCCAAGTGGGTAAAACAACCAATATCATAATGTAGACATTTTACATTCTACTTTAAACATAGGTAGAATCATCATGATGCTACCAACCATACATCTGACACACGTGCACACACAACATATGTATGATCGACATAATCCTCCAATTAGTACACACCAAAAATACTCACATCATATGTATAATTCACCATGATACCTCCAAAAATGTATACCGAACCCGTGTGCACATATCATGACACAGATTTAAATCGATAAGATACCTCCAACATGTCAATCAGGCACGTACAGCTAACTAAATAGTTATAATCCACAAGGAACCTACAATAACCACATCAAGATGGGAATACTCACACTATCTGCAAATGAACTATCCATCATAGAATTCCTTCAACTCATAACAATTATATCTACACACCACATAAATATGCATAATCAACATAATTTACCACACAAACCCTACGCCACCTTCTAAGTTATCCTACAAGGTACATACAGTCTACATTTAAGGTACCCACGGAATAGGATAAATCAATCCTCTAAAGACTGACCAAAATCAACAATGATATACGATCAACTCAGTCTTTTCCACGTCAGTACAAAACATGTACTCAAATGTGCTCTAGATACCAAACTAAGCACAAACAACCCAAAGGTCAGCATCTCCATAAAATAGGGTATGATTGTCCTCTACTGATCGGTCCAACAAAACTAAATCGGTCACCTATAAACTGATCAAGATTACATTAATCCTCCATAAGCATTTAAGGTAAATACATTCACGACCACTAAATCAACATGTGTAAATCAGTTTTCTATTGACCGATCTAACCAGAGTACATTAATCATCTACCGACGAAAACTAATTAAAGTATATCTATATTCTACTGGCTGGGTCATCTAGAATATATAATTACTAGTCACTACCTAGCTAATAATAGCAGAGGCTGGTATGTGCCTCAATCTGCTAACCAACTAGTAATAACATAAGCTAAAAACTACTGGTGTATGATATGATAAATCACCAGAACTGTAACCCTTAATCTCTATTAAGGTCAATCAAGATCAGTGGCTAACCTAATACATAAAATATATGCTATATCAACTAGACAGGTACTAGTAAAGAGTGCTAATACATGTCACAAACTATAATAGTCAACGGTGCATATACTAATAAAAATGTAGGATAACAGTATACCAACATACCTCCTATAGCTTGGAGATGTCCTGCTGCTGCCAGGTCCCAAAACCCGAAAAGTCACATCGAGAAGACCAAAAAAGAAAATCCAAACACGGAAATAAGACTCAGACCGATCTCGATACCAAATAAATTGATATCGAGATAAATCTAGAAAATCCAAACACATAGCAAGTATCGTTAACCGATGCCACTAAATTGTCACGCCCGAGGAGTCTCCGTCAGAAAAAATTTGACATCTCCCCTGTACATGGACAACGAAACTTTCTACAAGCACTATATACATCACCACATGCGGTGGAATAATAACAATAAAAGAAAGCAGCACACTACATTAATATCAACTTGACACAACCAACAACCACACTGACCACTAGAAAATAAAGACTAGCAAACAAAACACAAAGCGCTGCTTAGGTAGCCACACAACCAATAACAAATACAAAATACCACATAACAACATCAACACTCCAAAAATAAAAAGTCGTAGCTAAACAAACGATATATAAAACAAACAAATCATACGAAACCGATAAGTCTTCGATGTGATGTAGGACCGCCAGGATGCTCAGCGACACCATAAATAACACGGTACCTAAAAAGATAGTGTCAAGGGGTGAGTTCAACAACTCAATACCAATGGACATGAGTAGTAAGATATATCTAACAACAACAAACATGGAATACAACTTCTAATCATATAGGAATATGCAAAAGTAATCGAGGAAGAAGACTCACTAGGAACTCCTATCCGGACAAAGGTGCGTCAAAAAGTGTCAATAATCATCGTGAGCGTCAAGGGTCACGCAATGCGAAACGTCGAGAAACACAATCACAATAATATAAAATACATCAATGCATGATGCTAATGATGCGTGGTCACCCTCAGCCCCGATCCTCTACCACACAAATGGCGAGACCGAGTGGGTAGGGCTATGACAACTGCGGTGCACTCTGTCACTACTCGATGGTGGCCGGTGGCGGGATCTCTCGTCCCGCACCTCTGACCCCAAATCATAAATGGGGAGCTCAATGTTCTCAACTCCGGTACACGATGGCGGGGAGGTATCTCTCCATACACACTACGAGTCACGACCATGAGCAACAGAGAACGAGAGTCCAGTGCCCACACGCTGGCTGCACACTAAATGCCGGGAGGCCGAAGGATCAGCCGCGCTGCCCTAATGACCAGTCGGACGCTAGCACGGAAGCAAAGCGCCACACACACACACGCTAATATACCACTAAACCATGAGTGGGGGTGTGTACATGTAACTAGCGATGGGCTCAACCATAGTGGAGCCGCACTGACATGCAATCATGATGCAAGTCACTATGCATAACAAAAACTGATCAACATAACCATATCCATATATACAAAATGGGTACTGTAAAAGCGATGGTCACATACCAAATCTATAGTACACAGGTCCGATAGAATATCAAAAACCTATGTCCTGAACATAGTAAGTATGGAATATCCTGATCAGCATAGAAAAATCCATATATACATAATATGGGTACCACAGTATCAGTAGGTCAATCCACGGATCTAGGGCATACAGGTCCTCTATGGCATAGCAACCTAGATCCTAAACATATCTCCTTCCATAACATATGTACCAACAATATGCACATATCAAGAATCAAGGTCTAGGTACACGAATCATATATGATATACAAATAGAGGTACACAAGCCAGTCACAGCATAAAACCTAAGTATCAGATAATCTCGATACACATGACTGAAACCAAAAGTCCAGAACCTAGTCCTAACCTCAGAAAAATATGGTATGCCACTTATTCTAGAAACTAAGATACTCATGGTAATACAGTACTCATGGAAATAAATCACATGATATAAGCACGGATGCGTCACAGGCGATAAACCTAACATGCTATGGATATCAAACAGTGACATACCAAAGACAAACATGTTCATTGCTTGTAGTTATAAAATACTATGCATATCCAATGACAATATCATAAAAGATAAGTCAAGAGGTACCCGCCTCCTATCGGAAGGTCCAAATCCAATCAAATCCAATGTCGAGATGCTCTTCTCGCATCAAGATCCTGTAATACATGATATACAGATTTAGCTAATTACATATAAATTAATTTGCTAAATCATATCCCCGAGAAATTAACCTAAATCCAAAATCCAATTATATATGTATCAATTCATACCTAAAACAACATGTATCAAGAGCGTGCCAACTAAATCCATAAACTAAACCCTTACCTTACTGCTGCTGGACCAAGATGCTGCTTGAAAACAAAACTTACTGCTAGCAAAGATAAATTGCTGCTGTAAATCAAAAGATTGCTGCCCAAACAAACACATGTACCCAAGTTAACAATTCTTGCTAACACTTCTCATTTACCACAAAGATCAATTCCTACACTATACCTCAACCACAGTCGCTGTGGCTCTATAGCAAGGATCGTTGCTGCTGAAGTTTTACAGCTTTGCTGCTAAAATCCACCGCACAGATTCTGTCCAGAACAGGATCAAGAACAAAACAACACTTAGTTGGAAACGATTTACATTGTTCGGATCAAGAACAGAAGATGCAAAATCGACATTCCAAACTTACCTCAACCGGAACCTAAAACACAAAGGAAGGCTCGGCCGCACCTAAACTAGGCACGGCACAGTAAGGGGAGGAATGGTGCTCTTGCCGGGATGCTCTGCCGTGAGGAGGAAAGGAGGATCGGTCGCCAGCACAAAGAGAGCCAGAGAGGTGGCTCGTCGCCGACGGCAGAGGGGTCAGCGTTGCGGCAGAAAATCGGCGATAGGGCACAGGAAGTCGGCTGTGAACCCAACCTAGGGCACCGGTAACCTGGCCGAATCGGTCGGAGAGGGTCACGGGTCGACCGGCTAAGGCAGAGGAAGAAAGGACGCTGCGCGGTGACCGGCGCTAGGGCACCGGGGTGTGCGGCGCTGCTCCGTGCGTCGCCGACGGCTAAGGCACAGGGACGGCTCGGGAAGAAGAAATGAAGAGAAGGGAAACCGCCGAGCGGTTAGGGCAAGGATCGGGAGGAAGCTTGGCGTCGGCGCGAGTTCGGCAGGGAGAAAGGAATCAGTGGAAAAAAAATAAAAAAAAGAATAAGGAAAAAGAAATTTATAAAATAAACAATTCCTCGCTTAAATGGGTAGCCTAAACAGGCTTTCCCGGGACCCAAATCTTATCCCCGTTAACTCGCCCGTACGAGCTCCGAAAAATTCCCAAAAAATTTTCAAAAATTCCGGAAAATTCCCTTATTAATATTCGCCTATTTTCGGTATTTTACAAAAGTTCTTATTGCCTCTTACTTCGAGCCTTAATTTATAGGAGTATGAAGGTTCGGTCGACCAATCCTTCTTTTCGGTCAACCGAACCATCTTCGATCCCCTCCAGCTGGAATCTGATGCTGGTTCAAATCTCTGGCATTAATTTGTCTTTAAACATTCGGTCGACCGATCATGCCTTTCGGTAGACCGAACAACTTCCTTCCCTGTTCGTCGTGATCCTGCTGAGATCATCCTTTAATGCTGAATAAATGTGATTGGATCGGTTGACCGATCCCCAGGTTCGGTCGACCGATCAGCTTATTTCCTTTACTGCTGATCAATGCTAATCATCTGTCTTATGCTGATTCACTAAGGTTCGGTCGACCGATCTTACTATTCGGTCGATCGATCATTCTTTGATCGGACTTTGATCTGATCTGTTCTGAGATGTTAGCTGCTTTGTATTGATCTTGTTCGGTTGACCGAACCACAGGTTCGGTCGACTGATCCAGTAGGTCCTACAACAAAATGTTAAGCAAAAACTATTTCCTGCAAAACAGATGTTATAACAGTAGTAATATAATGCAAGATTAATAATATGAAAGATAGTATAACTGTCTTAATCTCAACTTGGAAACCTTCCCGGTTTCTTCAGTTGGATCAGCGACCTAAGGTTGTTCCCTTCGGGAACCCGACCTCACTATCGCTCCTCCAATTGTTTACCTCAACCTACCCGCCAAACTTAGATCCTCCAGATCTAATTTGGACTTTTCACTTAGCTTTGATCGGCTCGCCAAGACTTTTCCCTTGATCTTAGGTCCTCCAGACCTCTCGATCATACTGCCAAGCTTTAGGTCCTCTCGACCTCCATGAACTTGCACCTGGGTTCCACGATCTGCTAAGATTTCTCCTGCCTAGCCTCCAATTAGGTCTTTCTTGGTTGAGTAAACATCCTGCACACTCAGTCAACTTGTTAGATCATAACAAGACTTAACTTGAACCTTTGACAACATCAAAACTCAGGTTTGATTCTGGTGCGGCTTGCACCAACAATTTTACTCCTTCGTCCAAAGGTATTCTTTTTTCTCTTCTCCTTGTTGATCCTTGGGAACTACAAAATCATACTTGATTATTAAAATCATTTCAAAATTAGTTTTAGGAATACCTCCATTCGGCGTTTCTAGCGTACGAACTCCCCCTCAAACTTTGGTAGGTTGATGCTTGGTCCAACCATCTTTTTATTTGCTTCGGCCGACGGTTAGTCTTTCTGAAGCTCCCTTGCTCTGACACAACTTGTTGGTCCCATACTGCTAGTAAGAGGGGGATGAATTATCCTAAAATTACAAAATGCCCTTTCTTGCTACTTTCGACTTAAGTAAGACAAACACTTTAAAAAGTAAAACTAAATAGCATAAAAGAGTACAAGACCAATGAATTTACTTGGTTTACAATCAGGGAGGTTACTAATCCAAGAGATATAAAGCTCAACTAGTAGACTCCTTCAACACAAGTCGGATGCAAAGAACCCTTGTACAGGATGTTGAAAGCACAAAAATTGAAAACAGAGTAAAGAATTCGAAGTAAAGAAGTATTGTATCTAATCTTGAGCACCAGGCCTCCTTTTATAGGCTCACTAGTCGAATGACCATTTGATGATATGGCGCTCTCCAAGCGCCCAGAGCCTCTCCTGGCGCCCCCAGTTGGTCACCTCGATCCACTTTGTAATAGTAAAGGGATAAGTATTTATCCACTCCCGGGCGCCTGGACCTGCTCCAAGCGCCCAAACTGCTGCTGATGTGGACTCGAAGATGATCTACTCTATGAGGTGCCTTGGTTGCACCAAACTAGTTTGAGTGCCCAGACCAGCTCTAGGTGCCCAGAATTTGGGTGCCTGGACTTGGTACAGGCGCTCGAACAAGGTCAACTCAGCATTAACTTATCTAGTTTTTTGATCCGATCGCTTGGGTGATTTTCCAACTATCCAAAGTTGAGCTCACTTGTGTTGGAACCCTAAGGTTATTTTAGTGTGATCAACAAGTTAAGTTAGGTCCTGTGTGTTTTTAACCTTGTGTTTAAGTGTGCAGGAGCTTAGGAGCACAGGTAGTTGAGCGGAAGATGCAGCTAGCGAGAAGGACGGCACGCGGTGTAACGCCCGCCCCTTTACCACTCCTGCCTAGTGAGGGCGGGGTTACTTTCTTTCTTTGACTTAGCATACATAAACATACATACAGTGGAAGCATATTTATTTTTTTTCTAAAATCATACTAAGCATATGAACATGAAATAACATGGTTCAACTTAAATAGTCATATTATTCATTCCTAACACATGCATAGGGAATCATGAAAGACATCATATAACATAACATATTATTCTAAGTTCACTTCAGCAGGTCATTTTATTTCTTTAGCCAAGTCACCATCACACATCTCTTGCCCCTTCCTGCTACTCCTCTAGTTTATCCATCCTTTACCTTTATCTGTGGTACAAGGAAAAGTATCTGTAAGCACTCAAGACTTAGTGAGATCCTTTCCTACTCACAAAACCAACATATCATGTAAAATTCATCATATCATACATCATAGAATAAAGGACGCTCATATCATCATATAAATAAAACATGTCATATCATGGCATGGATTTCAATATTATCGTAACATAACGTGACAACATGTTATAGCATAAATCTTATCATGGTATAAGTAACATCATATCATAGTATAAATCATATCATAGCATAAGTAATCATCATATCATGGTATAGATCATATCATAGCATAAGAAATCATCATAACATGGTATAGATTATATCATAGCATAATAAATCATCATATTATGGTATAGATCATATCATAGCATAAGAAATCATCATAACATGGTATAGATCATATCATAGCATAATAAATCATCATATCATGGTATAGATCATATCATAGCATAAGAAATCATCATAACATGGTATAGATCATATCATAACATAAGTGTACATCATAGCATAAGTGAAAGCATCATGACATTTCTTTTCATAGCATCAAGGCATCATATCATAGCATAACTGTAAGCATTATTTCACATCATATCGTAAGCATGGATGCAAGATGTCCTTTTAAAACATGGAAATGTCATGTGCAATATGCCTTTCAAAACATGGTTTATGTCATGTGTGAGATGTCTTAAAACAGTATCATATAGTACTTGAAAATAATCTCAACATGAAGGGGCCTGGCTTAGTACCACATACATACATAATGCGCGCATCCTAAGTAGACTCAAGGTAGCTAGTCTTGAACCTACTAGGAACTAGACCCGTAGCTCGGCCTAGGGGCACGTAAGGATCCCACCCTTTACTAGGCCCGTAATTCGACCTAGGGGCGCATAAGGAGCCCACCCTTTTGGTACAAGCCATTCAAAGTAAAATACATGTCATATCATATCTTTATCATGTGTCATTCATAGCATATCATATTCATGTCATTCATAGCATATCATGTCCATGTCATTCATATCATATCATGTTCTTGTCATTCATATCATATCATGTTCATGTCATTCATATCATATCATGTTCATGTCATTCATAAGGTATGCATAAATGGGCACATAGCCATGCATACTTGGGCACATAGCCATCATATTTGGGCACGTAGCCATCACATTTGGGCACATAGCCAATATAGGTATCATTCTCATGCATGGTTCATAAGCATACTTAAACGAGCATATATAATATATCATGGAAGGAAAAGAAAACATAATCATGCATGGATCACGAGTTAACTTTTCCTAATTCATATCATGGCAAAGGAAAGTACATAATGAATCATAATTTGGTCTAAATCCTCAACCAACTAAGGGTGGCCGAAACATACATAGGCTCACTTAGGTTGCATGAAATCATACAAGCATATGAACCCAATTTCATTTCTATAACATTTATCATAAAGAACATCATGAGCATATTTAATCTAGGTTCTATGCTTCCTAGGTTTAGAAACCCACATTGGCCGAAACATACAAGGTCCAAAACTTGGTTACAAATAGCATGTAAACATGTGAACCCTAAACAATTTCCATACATTTATCATAGGCAACCACATGAGCATATTAGATTAAAGTTTCAAGCTTCCTAAGTCCATAAACATAGGTGGCCGAATGCCACAAAACATAGGTTCTAAGCATGTGAGTATCCTATAACTTTCATAGCACATCATAGAGAAGAACATAAACATGTTAGGGTTGAATTTAGGCTTGCCTAAGCCCTACATTTCACTTGGCCGAAAGTTCACCATGTGAGAAACCTAACCCTAATCAACATGAAATCTCAAGTGCATTATGTTATCTTCATATCCTTTCATAATGTAAAACATAAGTAAGCTAGATTTGAAGTTGAGCCTCCTTAAGGTATTTAATCCCTTCATGACCGAAACCCTAAGGTAAGGTCCTACTAGTTCTAAGCATCATACAGGTATAAAACATCAAGAGAACATACATAACATATTATGAAAAACTTCATACTTGATACTTCTTCTAGGATTTTTTTCAACCAAATACAAGCATGTGAGTACCCTATAAATTTCATAGCATATCATAAGAAGAACATAAACATGTTAGGGTTGAATTTAAGCTTGCCTAAGCCCTACATTTTATTTTGGCCGAAAGTTTACCATGTAAAAACCTAACCCTAATCAACATGAAATCTCAAATGCATTATGTTATCTTCATATCCTTTCATAAGGTAAAACATAAGCAAGCTAGATTTGAAATTGAGCCTTTCTAAGGTATTTAATCCCTTCATGGCCGAAACCCTATGGTAAGGTCCTACTAGTTCTAAGCAACATACAAGTATAAAACATCAAGAGAACATTCATATCACATCATAGAATAAATCATAAATATGTTAGTTTTTAAATTGAGCTTCCCTAGGGTTTTAAGTCTCTTCATGGCCGAACCCTAAGGTGGGGTTTTACCTAACTCCAAGCCACATACAAGCATGAAATATCAAGGTCATATTCATAGCATATCATGAGGAAAGAAAACTTAAGCATGTGGTTTTTGGTTTTGAGCTTCCATAAGTTTTACAAGTGTCATGGCCGAAAGTTCCCAAAAGAAACCCTAGATTGTTAATCTAAACTCGAACAAAAATCATATAACAACTTGTACCACAGGTGAGGGGATACTCACCTCCTCTTGCTTGGTCTTTTCCCTAAGAGAAGATACCCTTTGTGAAGAGGAAGAAGAAAGCTTCTCCTTCTAGTGCTCCCTTTTGCTTCTCTTGCTTGTGAGAGATAGATCTTGAGGATCCCTTCTTGTGGTTTGGTTTTCTTAGGGAGAAAACCTTAGTTGGATTTTCGGAAAGGGGAAAGGGGATACTCTAGGTCACGGCAATGGTGAGGAAAGGAAAGAAAAAAAAATGAAAACTCTTCTTTGTTTTTCCTCTTATGCTAGGTGGGAGTAAGAAGCAAAAGAAACTTTGTTTTCCCTTCTTCTTAATTCCTCCTTTATTCTCTTAATGATGAAGAAAATGTCTTCATTCATCCCCTTAGTTCCTCTCCTCTTATTCCCTCTTGTATCTCCACGAAAATGGAAAAAGAGTGAGGAAGGAAAAGACAACTTGTCTTGCTTCTTAATCAAGAGAAAGAGGAAGAAAGCTACTTGATGTTTTCTTGCTTCCTTCTCTTAATCATACTTTTATCTTTATCTACACTTTCCATTCTTTATTCAACAATAACTTATGATGGTCTAGTGGTAATTCCATAATTCTTAACTTAAGAAGGTTCAAGGTTCAATCCTTGACCAATTCCTTTTTCTTTTATATATTTTTGGTTCTATCTTATCTTCTTTTATTCTAAGAGAAAATCTTCACATACTTAGCTTCAGAAATTCGTGGGTGTTACACGCGGTGCGTCCGAGGGACGAGGCGCTACGGAAGAGTACACCGGCGGACGAGAAGGAAGCGTGCAGTGGTTCTGAGGGACGAGAAGCCGGAGCGGAAGAATGCTCGGGGAGCAAGAGACGCAGCTAGCGAGAAGGTAGGCATGCGGTGTGACCGAGGGACGAAGACTGCGGATGAGTACGGTGGCGGACGAGAAGGAAGCATGCAACGATTCCGAGGGATGAGAAGCCGGAGCGGAAGCCTGCTCGAGAAGACCAAAAGTTGGGTTCAGGTGAGTCCTATTCCAGATAACAGAGATAACCCAAGCAAGCGGAGCCAGAGCAGAAGGCCCGGACCAGAAAGTCAACTTGGTTGACTTAGTGGTCCGGGTGCCCGAAACCATTCCGGGCGCCTGATAGTGGACTTTTGACCGGATTGTGTCAAGCGCGATCCATTTCATTAGGGATAAAGTTTTATCCCCCCCCAGGGTACTCGGAACCCCTTCGGGGTGCCCTGACCAAGGCTATAAATACAGCCTTGGTCTAGAAGCTTTTCAATCAACTCAGAAATTGTAATTTCAACACTTGTACGCTCAATCTCTAGATTAACTTCTTTCTTTTTGCGCTTTCATTGCTGTAAGAGGCTTCTCTGCCTGAAGGAGATATTCTAGTGCGTTCCACTCCTTAGATTAACAACCTCCCCGGTTGTAACCAAGTAAACATCTGGTGCCTCTTTCTTTTCTGTTTCAATTTATTACTTTTCCATTTTATGCAAGTGTTCTGTTGAAAGTTCGAGAAAGAGTTGTGCTTTTATTTTTTTTGCAAGCTATTCAACCCTCCTTCTAGCCGGCCCAACGGTCCAACAAGTGGTATCAGAGCCAGAGCGCCTCAGAAGGACTAACCGCCGACTGAAGCAACAAAATGATGGCCAGAGCTAAAGTCTACACACCAACATTCGAGGGGGAGTTTGCTTTTTGGAAGCAACAAATGGAGGTATATCTTAACACATATTTTGATATTTCATTAATAATGAAATTTGGTTATGAAGTACCAAAGACAACAAATGGAGAAGAACTCAAGATTCACCTTTGGACCAATAAGCAACGTGACGAGTCTATGGCAAACGCTCGGGCAGAATTTCACCTTCTAAGCGTGATACCAGATCAAGATCTTGACAAAGTCAGAGAATATAAAAGCGCAAAAGAACTTTGGGAAAATTTCTTGAAGATCTACGAAGAACCAATTGAAGTCGAATCCAACTCCTTGATGGACACCAAGTCACCGTCAAAACAGTCTGAGAACGAGGAAACTACCGACACAGTCGAAGTCCATCCCGAGAACACAGAAAGCTCATCCCAGATGAGCATCGATGAAGGGGGAGAGTCTTCGGAAGAAAGCAACTCAACAGGGGGAGAATCAACAGCTGACAAGGTAAGTCAGGTATGGTCTTCACCTCTTGATCAATTGTGTGATTCAATCAAAATATTATCGAAAGAGTTTTTAAAATTATAAAATATTTTGTCAAATGAATTTTGCAAATTAGAAATATTGCTGAAAGATTTCTATGAATTACAAATTATGTTGTCGAAAGAATTTTGCGAATTAAAACCTAAAAAATTATTAACTAATAGTGAGTTAAAAGAAACTCAAGCAATAGCTTGTCGATTAAAGAATCTTGACAAACTAATAAGAATTAACATGATACAATTCTTTGCATGCTTAATATTGTTTGCTTTAAATCTGAAAAATTATGATTTAAGAAATTATGATAGACTAAAATGGAAATTTAGATATCATAATGATATTAAAGAAACGACAGTAACTTAAGAATGATTTTTTTTAAAATAAAAATAAAATAAACTAGTATTATTCTTTTACAATTTGTTAAACTATGAAAATTTCGTTTGAGTTATCCTTTCCCACAAATTATTTGGTTAGAAAATTTTTTCTTGAAAAATGCATGCTCTATTCTTTCAAGATCTCAAAAATTGCTTTTGACTTAGAAAATTTGAAATTTTCTTTCATTTAGAAATTGTTAATAGTTTTTAAAATTTCCAAAGTTTTTTGTTTACCCTTATATTTTTTTTGGAACCTCATTTTTTATGTGATCAAAGGGGGAGAAGAAAAAATATAAGTCTAGGGGGAGGTAGGAGGTAGAGATTGAAATTTTATGAAATTTTCTATCTTTTTGCACTTAATTGCAAAATTAGTTAGTTTATTTTTATGTCTATTTACCCTAGCTTAACTTGGGTTGCTTACATCAAAATGGGGGAGATTGTTGGAACTCCAAGGTTGTTTTGGTGTGATCAACAAGTTAAGTTAGGTCTTGTGTGTTTTTAACCTTGTGTCTAAGTGTACAGGAGCTTAGGAGCACAGGTAGTCGAGCGGAAGACGTAGCTAGCGTGAAAGATAGCACGCGGTGCGTCCGAGGGATGAGGCGTTGCGGAAGAGTACACCGACTGACGAGAAGGAACCATGTGGTGGTTCCGAGGGACGAGAAGCCGGAGCGGAAGAATGCTCGGGGAGCAAGAGACGTAGCTAGCGAGAAGGTCGGCACAGGTTGCGACCGAGGGGTGAAGACTACGGATGAGTACACTGGCGGACGAGAATGAAGCATGCGATGATTCTGAGGGATGAGAAGCTGGAGCGGAAGCCTGCTTGAGAAGACCGAAAGTTGGGTTTGGGTGAGCTCTATTCCGGATAGCAGAGATCACCCAAGCAAGCGGAGCCAGAACAGAAGGCCTGGACCAGAAAGTCAACTTGGTTGACTTAGTAGTCCGAGCGCCCAGATCCATTCCAGGCGCCCAGACCGTCCGGGCGCCCAGAAGTGGACTTTTGACCGTATCGCGTTAAGTGTGATTCGTTTCGTTGGGGATAAAGTTTTATTCAACCCCACCTTCTAGCCGGCCCAGCGGTCCAACAACTTGAACCCAATTCTGGTTGTCTCTCTTCGAGCAAGATTCTGCTCCAGCTTCTCGTCCCTTAAAAGCGCTATATGCATCCTTCTCACTCCATCGGTATACTCTTCCATAGTTTCTCATCCCTTAGATGCACCGAGCCCGTCGATTCGATTCCTATTCCATCCTTCTTGTCTATCGCATCTTTCACTCAACTGCTTATGTTCCTAAGTTCTTGTACACTTAGACACAAGGGTCAGAATACCACAGGACCTAACTTAACTTAGTTGATTACATCAAAATCACCATGGGGTACATACAGATTTTGGCTGTTGTTCATGGTCACTTTTATAAAGGTTGTTTGGGAGACCATGTAGGTATTTGGTCGACCCTAGACATCTAATTAGGGCACCCGTTCGAGGTCACTCAAGTGACCATGTAGGTTTGCAGGTGATCATATACTGACTTTTTATCTACCACAATAAATGTTATTTAAGTTAAGGCATTTAATTACCAGTCGCCCATATACCTGTACGGACGGTCGGGGATCAAAGATGTTAACTTTTTAGTTTTCACCTTTCTATCTATGTTTTTCAATTTTTCCTTAGGGTTATGAGTCATATTTTGAAGATAGGTTAATAGGAAATTTGTAAAATCATAAAAGTAAATATTTTAGGAAAAATATCTTTTTTTTTATCAAAATAGTTTTCAAATCATTTTTAGAATGTCCAACTTAATTTCTAGCTTGACTATTTATAAGATAGAAGCTCTCAATCGATTGGTCAAGTTAGATAAGAGTCTCCAGCTCAAATTTATGAAAACTAAGTTGTTAACATATGAAAATTTTCTAACTTGATCAATTTAAATGTTTATAGCTCCAATTCATATCAATACACTAATATAAGCATCTTTAATTTAGAGGTTGTAACCCTATTCATTTCACATCATTCTATGTTTCATAAACACATTGGCGGGAGCACTAAGGGCAAGCGTAGACACCTTTTTCCACCATGTTTCACAAACACAAACAAATTACATCCAAGTGTGCTTTGTGAGATGAGTGCCGCCTAGATTAATAAGAATATACTGTCTATAGTAGTACCTACGCTAAGTCCATTTATGTATTAATTTGAAATAATAATTTTGAAAATAGGATATTTTATGAGATAAAATCTGTACTAAGTATAAAAACATAGTTTAAACTAATTTTAGTTTAATAGTTCAAAAATTAGCTCCCCTTAAGTTGGAGCTCTAACTGATTTCATTTTTGCAATTGGGTCAACATAAGAAATGTTAGTATTTATCACATGAATATATTGTTTGGCTACCCAATAACAGTTATTTTTAACTTGATTGACTAAGTATGATTTTGGAATCCAAGAAATCTTAGTTCTAGCATTTCTCCTGACTAAGATAAGATAGGAAACATTGTTTTGATTCAAGCTAAACCCAAGTTCAGTCTTGTTATAAGCATCATGTCTAGTTACATTCATCATGTTCAAATATTTTTAATCGAGACATAAACTTTCTTAAGATAGATTTTAATTGACTAACTTAGTTTTTCACATTAGAATTCTCTTTCTCAAGTTATGGCACTTGAGTTGAGGTTCCAACTTAGCCAACCTGAGTTAATGAGTCTAAGTTGGTTTTTTCCTTAAGGCCTTTGATCTCCTTAAATAAAGTCTTTAACTTTTGATTAATATTTAGCTAGAATCTTAATCAAACAAGCAATAGTAACATATATTTTTTTTAATAATTAGATTTGTTACCTCGTCAGCTGACTCGTCTGAGTCGCTGACTTGACTTGAATCTAATACTGAGTTATACTTTGACTATGATTTTGATCTTGAATCTTCTTGAATTTTTATCTGTGCTAACAAGTTCACATGATCTGAGTCTGATTCAGATTCGGATGATGACACATCCCAAGTTACTTTCAATGTCTTCTTCTTCTTCTTCTTCTTCTTCTTCTTCTTTGTCTTCTTTTCAGGTTTATTTTATTTTTCTTCTAATAAGGGGTAGCTGGTTCTAAAGTTTTCTTTCTTCTTGCATTTGAAGAATCAGACATTCACCAGGTCCTTGTTCGAGATCTCCTTCTTTAAAAACTTTTGAGTAAATTTCTTTCGTCGGATCATTCTTTTGACTAAGTGTATAACTTCTGAAGAGAGATTGTCTTTGTCAGATGTTGGCTCAGGCTCGGATTCTGACTCAATTCCTTCTTTGAATTTGGATCTTGATTTTGATTTACCTGCAATCAAAGCTATACCCTTCTTATTTTGATCAATATTAGTCTATTCATGAAGTTTAAAATTATAAAATAATTCATCTAACTTAATAATATATAAGTTCTTAAATATTTTGTATGCATCAACCATAGATGCCCACAAAGTAGTTTTTGAAAATGCTTAAATGCATAATTGATCAAATCATAGTTGTCTACCTATTCGCCAATTTAATGGATACCATTTAGTATCTATTTCACCATCTTTCATTTGGATGTTTTGAAGCTAGCTTAGCAATAAGTCCATTTTAGTATCTTGAGTTAGTTGAACCTTCATATAGTTTAATTAGTTTTTCCCAAAGTTGTTTAGCACTGTTGAACTAGCTGACTTTGGTCAGTTGTTCTTGTGTTAGCCTACACTACAATGTAGTTGTGGCTTTAGCATTGACTTGAGCCTTTTTCTTATTGTTTCTTGTCTAATTTTCAAAAAGAAATGGAGTGCCATGGATAGGATATGGGTTTGGTTTGGATTTGGTATGGTTGTAATTAGGGTTTGAATTTGGGTGTAGGCTAAGCTTGGATTATTAATCAATTAACTATTTGTCATTGATCTTGAACGTAAAGTTTGACCAATGTTACTCTAGGTATTACTGATAAAAAATGAAGCGCAAGTCGCAGCATGTCGTATCATAGAAGGAAAAAGAGTAATTAGAGCATGAGAATAAGAGTGAATTTCTTGTCGATGGGATGATTCCAAGCTTTGTCTTAAAACTCATTATATAGGACTCTCCCAATCACCTAGAGATTTCTCGATCACTTATGTCGGTACTAATGTGGCTACAACTTCTATCGTAAGCTAGTGTTAACAAAGCTCTTCGGTCATCCGTACATCCTATGGTCGCCTAGTCAAGGGTTAAACTTTGTCTTGACCGCTTTGCTTGGATTGCTGATAACGTTGTCTCATGGTCGCCTAAAGCTGCTCTGGTCGTCCATGTGTTTGGTCACCTAAACCCTACACAGTCACCTGGACCCTCCAAAATTCCTTCATCAAGAGTTAACACTAGCTAGTCGACCCCAAACTCCCCCAGTTGCCTGGAGCTATCGAACATTCTTCTTGCAGTTTTTACACATAATGAGTATGATATAAAGTTACTCACACCTACTTGACTAGATTAATTTGTCTAGTTTGGTTTTTGCTGAGCACTAAGCCTCCAATTGATTCCACACTTAGACTTGTGTCAAGCAATCAACCTTAGCTGACTCCACACACTTGGACTTTTTTCCAAGCAACCAGCTCTCATCTGATTCCACACACTTGGACTTGATTCACTTAGCACCCAGCTAAGAATTTGTTTGTCAAATCTTAACCACCTGAACTTTGATTCACCTAGCCTCCACCTAGGAATTTTTCTCCCCAACCTTAATCAATTAGACTTGAGTCACCTCTAATCTTGCTAGGGATTTGTTTGTCAAGAGTTAATCACTAGGACTTGATTTACCTACCATCTAGCTAGAAATTTATTGCTTGGTCCTAAACAAGACTTAGCTCATGCCTGATCCTAATCAAGACTTTAAATGCCTAGATCCACTAGCACTTAGTCACTGCCTGGTACACGACTAGGACTTTAACTCCTTTCAAGTATCATGTACCTATAAACTTGACACACTAATTAGATCACAACTAACCTAACTTTAACCTTATTTATATATCAAAAATCCAAGGTTACATGTTGTGCATCCAACACCAATAGTCAAGATGAAAAAACCTGTCCAACAAAAAATTTATGCTCATCTGTTGCATCTCTAATTGGCCTTTGTAGCAATCATGGATTCGAAAGGGGTATATCATCAGCTATTGGGAGCTCCTCCTCTAAGTCACTATATTGCTCTAGGAAAAATTCATATTGTTCATCTGCATATCATCGGCTAAGAATTCTTACACATCTATATTATATTGTAATTGCTTTGCAAGTTAGATATGATGCTCTCCCTGTAACTCCAAGTAGGCTTAAAGTTTTCAAAAAGTGTAGTGCATGTATTCGGATCCTCATCTTCTATGTTACTTTCTTCTTCATTTAGATTAAAGGTTAAATTACTTGTATTTCTATAAGTCAAAGAAATAAATACTAGATATATGTGCTTGTTATTATATCAGTATTAAGAGCACACACTTCCATAATAACAAAGGTCTTGTTCTTTTATTTAGTTAGTATAAAAAGAACTTACCTTAAATAGTCCTGCTCAATATACTCAGAGTGTACTAGTGTAATTTTATAGTTAAGATAAACTAATACCAAATTACACTACGACTATTCCAATGGTTTGTTCCTTTCCATCTTAGTCATGAGCTACTGTTTATAATTTATAAGGAATTGATAACATGATCTTCTGTGTGTGACACCACACACCATGCTTTCTACAATATAAATTAATTGAACAACTACACTTAACATATAAATGTAGACATTTGACCAATGTGATTCTTTATTTCTAAATAAAATGTTTACAAAAAGCTAGGCTTTTAGTATACACTCTAACATTCTGTTCTCTCCAGCTTGATTGCCAGTTGACTGGTACAACCCTAAACCTAGGGTTCCTCTTCCCGAGTGCACTTCTCTCAGCACTCAGACCCTCATGACTCACTTGACTCTTCTTTGCAGCCTTGACCTCTTGCCTTCAAGCCTACTTCCTTTGGCTCTCATACCTTGGATGCATCCAAGCCGCGGCTCATCCCAATGACATCCTTAGAATATGCCTCGAAGTGGCTTCCCTTGGCCCTTATTCTTGTTGCCTTGTCCACGGTCCCTTGGATGCTCCATCCTTCACCAGACCTGGAGCCATCAAGCTGAGTCATATATGTATCCTGCAAACCTGCACACTCACATCACATATCAAATACAAGGGTGAACCTAACTTAAACCCTTTGCCCAAATATCAAAATACATGGTCACATGGACCATCGAGATTTCTCCAACAATCTTCCCATTTTTTAATGTTTGGCAATACCTTTAAGTTAGCTAAAACAAATAGCAATAAACATGTTAATAACACAAATGGACTTACGTTGCCAAGACTATACACTTGGACTTACACTGCCAAGAGATATATGTAATATGCATTGGAACCTATCACAAGGCTCCCCCTACACCTAAGATTCTCATTAGCTAGGATTTTTACCACAAGGATATTGAAGAACCTATCACAAAGCTCCTCTTACACCTAAGCTCTTGAGCTAGAATTTTCTCACCGCAAAGACATTTAAGGTTTTCCCAACTAAACCTTACTTCTTCCCCTTTGCCTAACATTAAAAAACTTCCAACAATATCCCAATTATTTAAACTTGATCATCTAAACTAACCCTAAACTCGTGTATTTATCCCCCAAGGGCCTAATACACCTATATGAGTTGACTTGGTCAAATACAATACTGAAAAATAATTTTAAACTGGTATCAGTCGACTGCCTCAAACACTAGTCTACTACCCTCATCGAAATAAACTAACAAAGAGATTTTGTTTTGATAAATACTGTTACCAGTCGACTAGTAACTGCACCAGTCGACTGGCACCCTATTTTTAGCCCAGACAACATACTGAATCTAATTTCAGAAATGCACCAATAATTTCACAGATATCTAAAAATCTCCAAATTTTATGGAGAGGTCAGTTTTACTCATGTATACTTGGGAAAAATATATTTAAAAATGTACATATCTCGGATCCTAAGATTGACATAAAATCCAAAACTAGTTAAATGGTTTAATTGATCAATGACCTAAATTCTTAGTTTTGACTTCCTCTTAATGTATCTACCTATAGTAAACTATAATGCATCCCTAGAATTGGTTTATATGATATCTATACATCCAAAATCAATTATCATGCAATATGACCCCAAAGTCATATATTCATGCATGAAACATAACCCAATTGTGTCAATTCCCTAAGTTTGAGACTTAAATCTATCTCTAAACCATTTGGCACATACCTTAGACCTTCTTGTATTCCAACCGACTTGGAATCCATTTACCATAGGTCCCAAAGACTTTTTGAGCTCCTTCTAGAGCTCTTAACCTTAGCCACCTCCCTAGGTGACTCATCCACAATTACTAGATCACATCGGTACACCTCGGGTGACATTTGGTCTATAAACTTAACCTTTTTAACCTTAGACACCTTGCCCTTAATTTTTTTTTTTTACTTTTAAATGACTTTCCCTTATCATTTCTTGACTTCTCCTTACTATAGTCATATGCAACCCTAGCATAAGACTTTCCCTTATCCTTGGAAACATTAGATCAGTATCCCAAATCTGATATATCATTATTGGATCTTTGACTACCCAACACCATACTTAAACCCTTAGATCCAACATTGAATCTAGCTAGGGTCTTCTCTAAACTATCAAGCTTTGCCTTCAAAGTTTGATTTTCCCTTTCTAGGTTCCTAAACTTAGAGTCCACATGTCCACCTTGGACATTCCTAGACCTACCCTTCTTAGGCATATGCCTCCCCTTCTTGGGGTTAATGCCTTGGCTCTCCTTAGGTATACCATTTCTAGGTTTATCATGCATAGATCTCCTAGGGTTATGATTTACATTGACCCTATTTCTATCATGATATCTAAAGCTAAAATTTTACATGGGTAAATTGTGAAGACCTGATTTTGGACATGGTGATGGACACTAGTGGACATACCTTTAAAGGTTAAGTTAGGTTCGGCTCCTAGAAATCTTAATACCATAAAATTAAACCCAAGTTTATGATTACTTTGTGTCATTTGTAGGTTTGGATCTTAGGGATTTCGGCTATTGGATCTAGTTACGCCTATGCTTCTACTTACTCTTCATCATGATAATTTAATGAGTCACATGTTAATTTTGTATGTTTTAAATTTTTATTCTAGTTATATCTATGTTTTTTCTTGCTTTCTAACAAGATGACTTAGTGAGTCATATGGGAGTTTCAGATGTTGAATCTAGTTACGCCTATGTTTCTTCTTGCTCTTCATCATGATAATTTAATGAGTCACATGTTAATTTTATGTGTTTTAAATTTTTATTCTAGTTATATCTATGTTTTTTTCTTGATTTCTAACAAGATGACTTAGTGAGTCATATGTTAAAATTTTATGTCTATATTTTTTTTGGTTTTATCATGATAACATAATGAGTCATGTGTTAATCCTTTTATGTAATTTGGACTTTTTCTAGCTATGCCTATGTTTCATGTGCTAAGTTGTAATGGTATAGTGACCTTTCATCTATCCATGAACTTTCACCTAGTCTTTTTAATGGATGACCCTTCATCTAGCTGTGACCCTTCACCTAGCCTTTTTAATGGATGACCCTCCATCTAGCCATCTCTTCATATGCCTTGGCCACCCCTTCATCTAGCCATGGTTAGCCTATAAATAGCCAAGGCATTGTCTTCCAAAGGCATACTCGAATCCTTTGAAAACTTTCTATCCAAGTGCTGTAGAAATTCATCCAAACCTCATCCACATTTAAGGCCCACATTTCGTACAAGTTTCTGCCCAAGTTTCGATCAACAAGTGCAAGTTCAAGTCCCATAAAATTTTTGTCCAAAATCGAAGAAGGTTTTAACCAAGTAAGTGGGGTTTTCATTTCGAATATAGCTATGATCTATGTTTTCATTTCATTATTGAGCATTTTATATTGCTCATTTTATTTTCTGAATTCCAAGATGCATTGTTATGATTCAAGTTAGGTATGGTAAAAGGAAATTTCTAAAAACATGCTAAGATATGATAAGTTATGGCTCTGATGCGGTGGGTAATAATAACCAATATATGACCTCACACACATTTCGTCAAACGCATACAAGGTACAACACACATAGATGATGATATAAATACTTCATTGCATAGGAGAATGCCCAAATACATAGTTCATACATCACAACATGTCACACCTACTTCCTACATCCTAGATCTAGAGATCTACTCTATTACAAGGGAATTACAATCAAAGACAAAAAGTAAAGTAAACCATGACTCAATACATGGAGATAGAGAGAAGAGAATGCTTATTTTTGAAGTGTAGCGTCCTTGGAAGCGCTCCCTTGCTCTGGAGGAGGATGGATTGGCAAAGATGAAGGAAATCTAGGGCCTCACCAAAGGGGAGAACCCTTCCCCAAGTAATGAGGGTGAGCCCCAAGCCAAAGATAAGTGAAAAGGGGAGCAAAACCCCTTTTATAGAGCAGGGCATGGGCACCACACGACCCGTGACACGACTGTGTGGATCCACACGGCCTCATACATCTTTCTTTTAGCCAAGGTGACATGGCCGTGTTGCTCACATGACCATGTTCTGCTTTAGTTCTGGATAGGCTACACGACCATGTGGTTCACACGACCATGCAGCTCACACGACCTAGCTCTTTTTGACCTCTGGAAATGCTGCACGACCGTGTGGCTCACACGGCCCACCACTGCTTACTCTCTAGAAATATTGCATGGCCTTGTGGCTCACACGACCTAGATATTTTTGGCTGTGTAAAGGATGTGTATAATTGTAGGCCATTTTAGCACCTCTTATCTTGGTATTCTTGAGTTGCAGTCTTCAGTAAAGTTGTAGATATTGAAGTTATCTATAATTCAGTATAAAGATCAGCCTGAAATTCCAATCAAGAACAAAGTTATGCCCATTTTACTCTTGGTGTGCAGTGCAGGATTTGACACGACCGTGTGCCAAGGCCGTGTCTCATAGAAACACATTTTAGGTCTTCAATACTTGCTTTTCTCTGGTTGAAGTCTTCATAAGAGTTGTAGATCTTGAAGTTGTCTACATTATTATATAAATAACAACCCATAACTCCAATCAAGAACAAAGTTATTTCCATTTTAGTTTTAGTTTGCAGTGTTGAAAATAACATGGCTGTGTGGAATTGACACACCCATGAGGAATTGACACGACCATGCCTTTTAGGCACATCCAGGCCTTGTGAACCTTGTTTTGTGCCATATTTTCACACATCCATGCCTCATAAGCATGGCCCAAGCATTTTGGAAGCTCTAGACTTCATTTAAGCTCTATTTTTGCTCCAAATCACGTCCTGACAATCAAAATATGCAAAGAGTAGATCGCCGAACAAAAAGTAATGAAAGTATGACATTATAATGAAGAAGGGTGCAATAAGAATATATTATATGAATGAAGTACAAGTAGATGTGCGTCAAAATATGTATAAAAATATATATAATTCACGCACATCACACCCCCAGACTTAAACCTTTGCTTGTCCTCAAGCAAAACCCGCAATCTAGATTTATGTGTGTAGATGATATTTAATAATCTCTAATGAATCAATATAAACCCTATCATATAGTTTCGTTGATGAGCATGATACAAAAATTATTTGAGTGTGGCCTAAGTAGAAGTTCTCTGTGCTCAGTGTAATAAGTGGCTTAATTTTCTCAAGTGTCAATCTCTAAGCCTAGTTAATTTTTCATTGAACCGTGTTCCTCATACTTCCGACGATAAGTACTTACATGCCACATACAAGGTTCATCCCCCATAAAAATGCTATGCACCATCTACGCAAGGTCTCAAAGGATTACTCAGTATCAAGAGAAATACAATATTTATTTCCCCAGTAACCCAACTCGATCTCAAAGGGGTGAATTGCTAGTTTTCACTCACAATAACTATTTTTTTATCCCGTAATTTTTTTCTTTTTTCTTTGAATGTTTGCAAAGTATCAAACTTGAATAAACCTTCATTTTTTTTAGGGGATTGATTTTTCTAAATGAACTTACATGATCTGAGTTTATCCAGTAACCAAAATGTAGTTGAGATGTCACCATAGAAGTAAGAGTACTAGTCCGATTCTATGAATCATGACTATTTTAAAAATATCTACCATCAAAATCAAGCATAATGTGAAGAGATCCTAAAACTAGGCCAACATTCAAATTCTTCTAGTAATAACAATACTCACTTCATACTACTATGGATAGGAAAACATAGATCAATAGACATACTAGCATACCAAATCACACAACATAAATATCTAGATGAAACGTGCAAGCATTTTACTAAGAGGAACAAACAACAATGACATGATGAGTGATGCAACTAGTAAAAATTTCAAAAAGAAATGAGCAAACACTAAGAAGTATCAGAAACACTAAACTAAATTAAACCCAAACATCCCCCCAGGTTTAAACTTTTCATCGTCCCGATGAAAACTAGAAATGTAATGTGAAGGAGATTTATGAAGTTTAGAGAAGTTACCAAGTGGTGAGCTCCAAATGATGGACACATTCATGTGCTTTAAGATACTCCTCTAACTGATGCTTACATCCTCCACAACTTTGAAATCTACAAAAAGAAATAGATAAGAAAAATTAAGTAGAGGGATTAGAGTTATTATGAATGAAGTAAAGAAACTAAAACTAAAATGAAAGCAAGATTAAAATTAGGTTGCCTCACAAGAAGTGCTTGTTTAAGGTCATTAGCTCGACCCCTTATTTGCTACACTTAAATCATGATCTTGCCGGAGTGAGATACCTCCGGACTTTTCGGCTAGTGGCCCAAAATGCGGAGGGATCTTTCATCGTGGGTAATATATCATGAGAAATTGCTCTCTCCTTCATCTTCCCTTAATGATTCTTCTTGACTGTAGGAGAAGGTTCACTTGAAGTGCCTAGGCCAAGAGTGTGGTGATCACAGTTGATGTTGAGGCCTTGTTCTGTTGAAAGTGAAGTATGGACAAAAGTGAGAGTGTCCATCTTTGGGGTATCCATCTTTCCACCACTTCCCACTCGGAGGGCTACATATTAATATCAACATCTGCCTCTTCAATGATCCCATCATCCATCAAGCATAAATTATTAGAAGTTGCAAAAGGAACAACAACAAGACTAGTTGAAGATGCATCAATGGTCCTATCAGTGATTGGAGTATCATCAAATATAACATCACCATTCAAAGCAGTGGAGGAGATCTGTAGAGCTGTAGAATCATGATCTTAGTCGCCTTCAGCTTTACATTCCATCCCCTCCAAATCATCCTTCAATTGAGGCTCCGAATTTGGACTTGACACATCATCTTGCTCTAGGGATCAGAGAAACAAGATCCCCTCTTGCATCAAGAGCTCTTCTAATTCTTGAAATTTGGTCTTCATTTGATTGGGAGCAAAAATATCTGAGTCTTGGGTGTCCTCCCAGGCAGTTGGCTCTTCTGATTGCAAAGTATGCTCAACACTTTGAATATAGTTATTGTCCAAATTTTGATGGTCCACCAAATCTTGATTGTAGTGTTGAGGTAAATTAGGGATATACTGCTATGGAATTAACTGCTCATCCTCCTTAAAAGTGTGCTGAGGTTGAAAGTTCTAAATTTGATGAACTCTCCAGTCATAGCTGGAAATACTAGGAACTGAATCATATTGATGTATGGGTTGGAATAGATTTTGAAGTTATGAAAGAGAGGGAACAATCATATAGAAGAAGTGACATATAGCAGCTGGATGGGATGAGCTGTCGCAAACTGTACAAATATCATCAATTGGTTCTGTGGAAGGACTAATTTCATTTTGGAAGAGGTGTCATATGGTAGAAGGATGGGATGCACTACCACATACCGTATAGGTATTCAACGTTCGCTCATCATCCAAATTATACTTTGCACCTCCAAGTTGCCAAGAATGTCAATCCATGGCTAAAGAAAATTCTGGTCTCACCTGAAACAATAGCACTAAACTCACAAGATATGATGAAAAATTACCACATAGCACATGAATATGGGAGATATAAAATAATCAAGGCACTCAACCAATTTTTGTTTTGATTTGATTTTTTTTTTCAAAAAAATGTAGAATTTAAAATAAGAAGGAAAATGCATAATGAAAACAAGAAAGAAAATACAAAAGGAAAAAAGGAAAATATCTAGAGTAACTTATATGCTAATCACCTAATGTTAATCAAAAATAGACCTCGGCAACGGCGTCAAAAACTTGTTACAAACCGCAAGTGCACGATTACATCGTCAGTAATTCAAAAGATTATCGATCCCACAGGGACTGTTGATTAAGCACTAGCCAACTTCGCATGACGAATTATCTAGACAATCTAAAATGGTTCACAAACACTAGAGAGAAAGAAAAGAGAAATGAGAGAGAGAAAAGAGCGTAAGTGGATGAAGGGGAATAGATACTAGGATTTGGGTTTCGTTGCGATGCTAGTTAATGCCCATATGCATTATTCATCTACCTAACTCCATGCTTACACTCGTGTAGGAGTTCTAACTAAAGTCCAGTACTATCCCGCGAAGATCACACCGAAGAGTTTACCCAAGTTCTACTGCCATTAAGTAGAAGAGGTAATTTAGGAAGTCCAATTATAGGGAGTATCCTTTTGTCACCAGGGCCCACGGTCCACGTTACTAGATTACACAGATCACTTCCTAATGGTAGATTAATGCAATTAAGTAGAAGAGGTAATTTAGGAAGTCCAATTATAGGGAACATCCTTCTCACACAAGGGCCCACGGTCCACGTTCCTAGATTACACTAGTCACTTCCTAATATTAATTTGGGAAAACCCTTTAAACTCTAATTAGTTTTCCTAGTAGAGAGTTGATCCCCGTTTCAAGGAACTGCAGTAGAAAGTAAGGGATACCTTCTGTCACAAGGTCCCATGATTTTACATTCCAAGGCTCTTCCTCTATATGGTGATCTAACCCTACATCTACATGGATTTACCTCACACACATTTCGTCAAATGCATACAAGGCACAACACACATAGATGATGATATAAACACTTCATTGCATAGAAAAATATACAAATATATAGTTTATACATCACAACATATCACAACTACTTCTTACATCCCATATCTAGAGATCTACTCTATTACAAGGGAATTACAACCAAAGACGATAAGTAAAGCAAAACCATGACTCAATACATGGAAATAGAGAGAAGAGAATGCTTATATTTGAAGCGTAGCGTCCTTGGAAGCGCTCCCTTGCTCCAGAGGAGGATGGATTGGCAAAGATGAAGGAAATCTAGGGCCTCACCAAGGGGGAGAACCCTTCCCCAAGTAATGAGGGTGAGCCCCAAGCCAAAGATAAGTGAAAAGGGGAGCAAAACCCCTTTTATAGAGTAGGACATGGGCACCACACGACCTGTGACACGACCATGTGGATCCACACGACCTCATACATCTTGCTTTCAGCTAAGATAACACAGTCGTGTGGCTCACATGACCATGTTCTGCTTTAGTTTTGGATAGGTTACACGACCATGTGGCTCACACGACCATGCGGCTCACACGGCCATGCTCTTTTTGACCTCTGGAAATGCTGCACGACCATGTTGTTCACACAACCCACCACTGCTTACTCTCTAGAAATATTTCACGATAGTGTGGCTCACATGGACATGCTCTGGTTGTGCTGATGGGGTGACTCGGCTGTGTGGCTCACACGGCCTAGCTATTTTTGGTCGTGTGTCAAGGATGTGTACACTTGTAGGCCATTTTAGCACCTCTTATCTTGGTATTCTTGAGTTTTAGTCTTCAGAAAGTTATAGATCTTGAAGTTACCTACAATTCAGTATAAGGATCAGCCTGAAACTCCAACCAAGTACAAAGTTATGCTCATTTTACCCTTGGTGTGTAGTGTAGGATTTGACACAGCCGTGTGCCAAGGCCTTGTCTCATAGAAACACATTTTAGACCTTCAATACTTGCTTTCCCTAGTTTAAGTCTTCATAAGAGTTGTATATCATGAAGTTATCTACCTTTTTTTATAAAGAACAGCTCGTAACTCTAATCTACCACAAAGTTATGACTGTTTTAGTTTTAGTCTGCAGTGCTAAAAATGGCATGGCTGTGTGGAATTGACACACCCGTGTGGAATTGACATGACCGTGCCTTTTAGGCACGGCCAGGCCATGTGGACCTTGTTTTGTACCATATTTTCACACATCCATGCCTTATAAGCATGGCCTACGCATTTTGGAAGCTCTAGACTCCATTTAAGCTCCATTTTTGCTCCAAATCACGTCCTGCCAATCAAAATATGCAAAGAGTATATCTCTGAACAAAATGTAATGGAAGTATGCCATTATAATGAAGAAGGGTGCAATAAGTATACATTATATGAATGAAGTACAAGTAGATGTGCATCAAAGTATGCATAAAAGTGTATATAATCTACGCACATCACACCCCCAGACTTAAACCTTTACTTGTCCTCAAGCAAAACCCGCAATCTAGATTTATGTGTGTAGATGATATTTGATAATCTCTAATGAATCAATATAAAATCTATCACATAGTTTCATTGATGAGCATGATACAAAAATAATTTGAGTGTGGCCTAAGTAGAAGTTTTCCGTGCTTAGTGTAATAAGTGATTTAACTTTCTCAAATGCCAATCTCTAAGCCTAGTCAATTTTTCATTTAACCGTGTTCCTCATACTTCCGGTGATAGACACTTACCTGCCACACGCAAGCTTCATCGCCCCCCCTCAAATGTTATGCATCATCTACGCAAGGTCTCAAAGGATTTCTCAGTATCAAGAGAAATACAATATTTATTTCCCCAGTAACCCAACTCGATCGCAAAGGAGTGAATTGCTAGTTTCCACTCACGATAACTAATTTTTTATCCCTTATTTTTTTCTTCTTTCTTTGAATGTTTGCAATGTATCAAACTTGAACAAACCTTCATTTTTTTTTGGGATTAATTTTTCCAAATGAGCTTACATGATCTGAGTTTATCCAGTAACCAAAATATAGTTGAGAGGTTACCATAGAAGTTAGAGTACTAGTCCTGTTCTATGAATCATGATTATTTTTAAAAATATCTACCATGAAAGTCAAGCATATTATGAAGAGATTCTAAAACTAGGCCAACATTCAAATTCTTCTAGTAATAACAATGCTCACTTCATGATACTATGGATAGAAAAACATAGATCAATAGACATACTAGCATACCGAATCACACAACATAAATATCTAGATGAAACGTGCAAGCATTTTACTAAGAGGAACAAACAATAATGACATGATGAGTGATGCAACTAGCAAAAATTTCGAAAAGAAATGAGCAAACACTAAGAAGTATGGGAAACAGTAAACTAAACTAAACGCAAACATACCCCCAGACTTAAACTTTTCATCGTCCCGATGAAAACTAGAAATATAATGTGGAGGAGATTTATGAAGTTTAGAGAAGTTACCAAGTGGTGAGCTCCAAATGAATGACACATTCATGTGCTTGAAGATACTCCTCTAACCGAAGCTCACATTCCTCGATGACTTTGAAATCTACAAAAAGAAATAGATAAGAAAAATTAAGTAGAGGGATTAGAGTTATTATGAACAAAGTAAAGAAACTAAAACTAAAATGAAAGCAAGATTGAACTTGGGTTGCCTCCCAAGAAGCGCTTGTTTAAGGTCATTAACTCGACCCCTTATTTGCTACACTTAAATCGTGATCTTGTCGGAGTGAGATACCTCTAGACTTTCCGGCTAGTGGACCAAAATGCAGAGGGAGCTTTCATTGTGGGTAACATATCATGAGGAATTGCTCTCTCCTTCTTCTTCTCCTTAATGATTCTTCTTGACTGTAGGAGAAGGTTCACTTGAAGTGCCTAGGCCAAGAAAGTGGTGATCACAGTTGATGTTGAGGCCTTGCTTTGTTGAAAGTGAAGTATGGACAAAGGTGGGAGTGTCCTGCTTTGGGGTATCCGACTTTCCACCACTTCCCACTCGGAGTGCTGTATATTAATATCAACATCTGCCTCTTCAATGATCCCATCATCCATCAAGCATAAATTATCAGAAGTTGAAAAAGTAACAACAACAACACTAGTTAAAGATGCATTAATGGTCCTATAAGTGATCAGAGTATCATCAAATATAACATCACCATTCAAAGCAGTGGAGGAATCCTATAGAGCTGCAGAATAATGATCATAGTCGCCTTCAACTTTACATTCCATCCCCTCCAAATCATCCTTCAGCTGAGGCTCCGAATTTGGACTTGGCCCATCATATTGCTGTAGGGATCAGAGAAACAAGATCCCCTCTTGCATAAAGAGCTCTTCTAATTCTTGAAATTTGGTCTTCATTTGACTGGGAGCAAGAATATCTGAGTCTTGGGTGTCCTCCCAGGCAGTTGGCTCTTCTGATTGCAAAGTATGCTCAACATTTTGAATATAGTTATTGTCCAAATTTTGATGGTCCACCAAATCTTGATTGTAGTGTTGAGGTAAATTAGGGATATGCTGTTGTGGAATTAAATGCTCATCCTCCTTAAAAGTATGCTGGGGTTGAATGTTCTGAATTTGATGATCTCCCCGGTCATAGCTAGAAATACTAGGAACTGAATCATATTGATGTATGGGTTGGAATAGATTTTGAAGTTATGAAAGAGAGGGAACAATCATATAGAAGAAGTGACATATAGCAGCTGGATGGGATGAGCTGTCGCAAACTGTACAAATATCATCAATTGGTTCTGTGGAAGGACTAATTTCATTTTGGAAGAGGTGTCATATGGTAGAAGGATGGGATGCACTACCACATACCGTATAGGTATTCAACGTTCGCTCATCATCCAAATTATACTTTGCACCTCCAAGTTGCCAAGAATGTCAATCCATGGCTAAAGAAAATTCTGGTCTCACCTGAAACTATAGCCCTAAACTCACTAGATCTGATCATCATGATCAAGACACGACGCCCTTGCTTCTCCGTCCAACCACACCGCATCTCCTCCAACTCCTCCCTTTGGGTGAGAAGAGGAGGCCTTCTTCGCATTCCGGTAGTTTTTCCTTCATCATCTCTGGTTCAGCATTCACTGCCACTGCTGGAGTCCTTCTTCATATTCTGATAATTTTTCCTTTATCCATTGTCGCTAATTTCATCTTCTTGTTCCCTAATCAAATTCAAAAGGCTTCAAGCATACAAAACGAGGAAGAAGATGGAGCATGGCCGACAAACGTCCTCATTACACTTCGCACTCGACCAAGCGGAGGATAAAGCTACCGCCATGGCAGCTTCCTCTTCTCATCCTCATCTCACTTGTAACTCCGCTAACCAAGGCCACGGTTACGGAGGAGGAGGAGAAGCGTCCGCGTTGTGAAACCTCGGCCACGTTGCTTGCAATCTCGCTTATTTTTTTTGTTGGTCCAGTCGGCAATAAAAGTTTCACCTTCCCCCAATCGGATGCTTTCTCAGTTGCTTCTATCTCTTTTTCCCCAATCAAAAGGGGAAAAATGGTTCTTTTTCGTTGTGGTTGCGAGAGGTTGATTTGATGTGAAACCCTAGTCACTTCCATGCTGTTAGGTCAATTTGTGTGCGCAGAGGTATCGATCCGAGCGGAGGACAGCAAGACCTTCCCCCATCCCCATCATGACCACGACACCCGCCCACTAGCCAACAAGAACCACCTCCGCCAGAACAGCGGCGGGCACTCCAAGTGAATGGCGGCGGTTCTTAGTGGAGACGCTAGGGCGGTGGGCGGGATCGAGGAGAAGTACGTGCTAGATCGCGAGCTCTATCGCAGGGAGTTTGGAGTCACCTACCTCTGCATGGACCACTTCACCGGGGAACTGCTCGCCTGCAAGTCGATCTCCAAGAGGAAGCTGCGGACGACGGTTGATGTGGAGGACGTGCGGCGGGAGGTCGCGATAATGCGGCACCTGCCGAGGAACTCCAACATCGTGAACCTGTGGGAGGCATATGAGAACGACGGAGTCATGCATTTGGTCATGGAGCTGTGCGAGGGCGGGGAGCTCTTTGACCGCATTGTGGCGAGGGGCCACTACTCAGAGCGCACGACAGCTATGGTCATGAAGACCATTGTTGAGGATGTCTTCATGATCCGTGAGTTCCTTCCTCAGTTCCTTGTGTTGGAATTGGCAGCAACTTGGGCGGAGAAGGGAGGATGTCTTCTCCTGCTCCTCCCTTCTGAGATGGACTGCGAAGCCCTACATAATGGACATTGATGAAGCCGGAAGAGGCGCCATTTTGGGTACACTTATTTTCTCCTTCATCCCCCATTTCCTCCCTTCTTTCCCACTATGATCACTTGATTTCGCTACGTATTTCATTGACAAAGAACGATAATCATCTATCAGTTTAGGTCCCATGGTGTATGGCTGCTTGTATTGCGCGAAGTCCTACCAGAAGACTCTCGCCACTTTGAACTTCGCAAGTCCAAATCATCCTCATCTTCTACTGCTTGCTGATTTTTTCCCCCTTTGATGAAGTGTCTTCTTTCTAATTAGAAAAGCTTGGACCAGTTGAAGTTTCTGTGTAGGTACGGATGTGCGCACAATGATTTAATCCTGTGATTAGGTTCAGAATAGATAATTAACATAACATTTCTTCCACTGATACTGTCTTTATCTGATTATTTTGTGTTGCTAACAATGTGGTGCGGCCGTGGAACTATCTATGCTAGTGTTGTCTTCTAAAATAGTTCGTGTATTGTCGTTAATGTTGTTCTAAGGAAAGAATTTATCTCACAATTCATTGTTTACTTAACATTTTGTTCCTTGCATTTCGCTAAGTTAGTTTGCTAAAACAAAAGAACACTTCGTAAGAATGTTTTCCTTATTTTCTCCTCCTTGGTAATATTTTAAGAACTATTGGCAATGCACTTATTGAGATTGTTTTCATGTCTAATTTGAATATTTTGATCTCTGAGTGTCTGGAATGAGAAGATTAAGTTCATAATGTTATGAATGGAGTGAACTATTGGCAATGGCACTGCTTGAACAAGAAGTAATTTTTGTTCAGTGGAGTTGAGGGAGAGTTTTATTTTTACTGTATTCATCTATTTATTTTAGTCTTAAAGTTCTCCTGGTTAATGAAGTTAGAATGATTAGTTACCATATGAATGCATACTAATGATCTTCATTTTTGTTGAGTCTCATTAATGATCACTTCCATTCAATAACATAACTTGGAGTTTAGTTTTACTATAAGGGCGTGCTCTACTTATTTTTTTTTCTCTTTTTACCCCAATTCTAGGTGAAAGATTTTCTGAGATAGTTGGAAGCCCTTATTACATGGCTCCAGAAGTTTTAAAACGGAATTATGGACCAGAAATTGATATATGGAGTGCTGGAGTTATACTCTATATCTTACTGTGTGGAGTTCCACCATTTTGGGCTGGTAAGTTTTCTATCAATAAATCCATTTTGCACACTTCATTATTTGTTCTACCACTTTCTACAAATAAGTTACTTATTGTCTACTGTAAGCTTTCCATGAATAAATCTATTCTTTATTAGTTCTATCACTTTATGCTAATAAGATACTTATTGTCTATTAATTAATACTCTTTTTGTATTTCTTCAGATACATTTTCTATCTAACAAGCTATGATTTCTTAATTGCAGAAACTGAACAGGGAGTTGCTCAAGCAATTCTTAGGGGCGTAATAGATTTCAAACGGGTATGATTTCTTAATTGCAGAAACTGAACAGGGAGTTGCAAAGCAAGGCGGTCTTTCATGATCTTTCATGATTCACAAATTCAAAGTTTTTATGTGAGTATTGATTCTTCATTATTTTCTGATATGGTATTGCTAATTTATAAAGATTAGCTTGAACTAAACACAATCGTTACTGTTAGTTCCATAACAAAATATCTTCAGGATTCAGAATTGCTCATACTTCTTTTTTTTTAATCATAAACATATTCCTTATATCCAACCCTTTTCTGTTGAATTTTACATGATTTAATTCCCTAAGTTTCTTCTCATTTTAGTTCTATCTAGAAGAATATGAAGCCCAACTAGCGTCTATTATCACTATCAGGAAGAAAACTTTTCTTGGGTATGCCTAATGTAGTCTGACAAAAACCAGTTCAAAACTGCTATTCAATTCAAAGGATTTGTCATTTGTGTGATATACATAACAGTATAGTAATGTTCACCAACCAACTTTTAAGCATAGAAAATGGGTAGAAAGTCACAAACCTATCATTTGCAACTCCATCTGAACCCTATCAAAAGAGGCCAAGATTGCTCTGTAACAAACCTTGATGCCTGGCGAAGAGAATTAAAATGAAACAGAATGCAACTCTGAGAAAAACTCAAAGGAATTTTTCAAGTAAACTTCTTTAAAATTTTTAGCAGTTAACAATAGTCCTAAAATTATATGTCAAAGAATTTTTACAAACTTCTTCAATACTTGAAAAATTCCTTTGAGTTTACTTGAAAATTTTTTGAAAAATCCTTACAACTATTTTTCAAGTAAACAATAGTCCTAAAAATTAGAAACTTTTTTATAATTTAACTGCTAAAAACATGAAATCTTTCATGATCATTCCTTTGGCCCTTATTCTTTTCTGAGTATTAGAAAGATCCTTTTAAATTTTGTGTGTGAATTTGTTCATTCATAATTAGGACTCCTCTCCATTTTCTATTTATTTTTATAGCTATTTTTTTTGCTTTATTCTTTATTTTATTTTAGTTTTCTTTCTCTCTCGTCTTTTTATTCCACTCCACTCCACTGTTAAGTTCCCATAGGTTTTGTTGAACCTATAGAATCTAACCCATTTTCTTATTGAGCAATCTAATCCATTTTATTATGGAGCAAAGGGCATGAATTTGATGACCTCTTTGCTTCATGTTTTCCTTTGGAAATTTATTAATCAATATTTGAGAGTTAGAACTGGTATAGATATATTTATGTTAATCTCGTGTTCAAATTAGGATTAATCTTATGGTCGAACCGAGGTGGGACCAAGCTTGAACTAAACTGGGATGGTCCTGTTGACTGGTTCAACGATAAATTAGAGTTTTGTGCATCAAAACCCACTCCTTATTTTCCCTGAACTCCTGAATGCTCCTTACAAGTGGGCCCATCTCTTTTCTCTTCTCTTGCGAGCTAAGCAAGCACGCCCTCCTCCTGTTCACCCATTTGAATATTAGCCCTTTTGCCACGATCGTTTACAAAACCTTGATCGAAAGAAGCCCATGATCACTTATCTCTCCTCTTCTTCCTTTGTCACTGTCAATGTAGGTTATCATCACAGTGGCACATAGCTAAGTCACCCTTGTTGCTATCCTCCATTTATAAGAAGGTTGTTTGCCCATTATATCTCATAATCTCTTGATTTAATAATGAGTTTCTGTACGTTGTCTCAGTCATTGCGTGCTCATACTAATTACTCTTCAATCTATTGGCATTCTCTATTGTTCTTATGTCTTGAAGGGAGCTTAGGTTTTGGTAATTGTATTGCAAGCTTATAACAAACTTATAAGCTCAATAATACTAAGATCTAGATTCAGGGGCCGTGGTAATAAATCTTGAGCATCATCATTTAACATTTATTGTTGCTATAGCAATCTTTGGACAAATAGGACCTCGAGTTTAGTATTACTGCCTCAAGTTTTAGTTGTCTTGGGAATTAACATCTCTAGAAGTGTTTGGAGATTGGAGAACATAAAGACAAGGATTGCTTCTTAATGTATGTTATTGAGTAGAGTTGTTGTATACTATATTTTTCATTTATTTGTAAGTTAGTCCAACTTGTATCTAGCAGGAGCATGGCACTACTCCTGGAAGAGATGGGTTTCGGACCTGGATAATTTTGAGGAAAAAAGGCAAACCATCATGTATAGAATAAGGAAGCAATGACCGTGCAATGGTAATCTCTGTAGAGTAATATTTGCAGTTAATGTAATTAATTAATGCTTCAGGAGAGATTGATTCCTAAATTGTTGAATGCATGAGATTTCATAAACCACCTCCGAAACAGAAACAAGAAGAAATGTGTTGGTTATTGAGGCACATGTAAGATAAGACGATGAAGTTTATAACGTTTTTCGCTCTCAGAATAATGGATCATCTGTACATATTATTATCTGCTATCATCAAATATACAAGTTGATTAAATTTATATGTTCAATTTAAATTCATCTATACACATTATGTGTCATACCTTCTTAAGACGCTGCTTCTTATCTTCCCCTGAAATATCTTCCAATGTGCAGTTGTACCAACAATATGCAAATACTGGCCTATCTCCATTAGGGGTGCACACGGAGCTTCTTGGAACTGATGTTGCAGAAGGTTCACCAAGATGAAATAACACCAAGACCAGAGAATGGTTCATGCTTATAAAATACAGGAACTCATTGTCCATAATTGAGCGATTTATTTTACTTTAACAGATTACCTTCACAAGATCTCCAACATTTAAGCAATCCCTATCATAAGAATGACCCACAGCATCATAATTTAAATATATCCTGATAGGCTGTTTTGAATCCTTTTGTAATGTAGGTGTTTTAGACACCTGAAGCAAAGCTCTTCTACCACTATGTTGTGATCTTGAGAAACTCTGTTCACGGTAAACTTGTGGAGTAACTGAGTACTCTTTTCGACCAGGGCTGAAATAAATTCTTAGATTTAGTATTTTTAGAATGTTTAGGTTCTGTGAACTGTTGTGATAATGGAACATATTATCTACTTGTTTATTTCTTCACTTTGATTATCATTTGTCATTGGACTGTTAATCTCTTTTTGATTTTGTGGATAACTTTGCTGCAAACTATGCTCTGAAGAGAGTTTATTATGTCAACTATGCATTGGGGATATCTGGACGCAGGAAACCTTGCTGACATCTATTATGAACAAAGTTAACTTGACATGGCAATTCTGCATTACAAGCAAGCTATCAACTGTGATTCTACCTTTATTGAAGCTTACAATAATCTGGTAAGTTGATAATGGTCTAATATGTCAAAATGTGGCATCCTTCTTGATGGTGAGCCAGGTTAGTTAATGATCGACTTTCTTGCACATTAAAAGGGGAATGCTCTCAAAGACGCTGGACATTATAGGGTGACTTTTTAATTTGGATATTTTTATTCTCTTAAGTTTTTTTTCCTTGTTGAATAACTTCATTTTAATAATTTTTCCCAAGTCATCCTTTTCTTTACAACCTAACCATCCACAAGCATTGTCAAGCCTTGGCAACATATACATGGATTGGTAAGCTTTAGAAATGTTTGATGACAACTGTGCAGATACTTTATTTTTGTTCCTTAATGAAACTTCTCTTCATGCAGCAACATGATGAGTGTTGCTGCATCATTCTATAAGGCAACTTTAGCAGTTACAACAGGGATATCTACGCCCTTCAACAACTTAGCTATTATATACAAGCAACAGGTAGAGTACTATATATGCCTTTTTCATTGCTAGTTTGAGAGTTACTGCATATTGCCTCATTTAATGGAAGAAAGTCATATAATTCGTCTATCATCTTCTTTGCTGTCTCTGCCCCTAGTTAGAAATTGATAGTTCTCTTGTATTACACCAGGGAAATTATGCAGAAGTGATAGCCTGTTACAATGAAGTTCTTCGCAGACTGCTGCTGATGGTCTTGTCAATAGAGGGAACACATTTAAGGAGATTGGTAGAGTTACTGAAGCAATTCAGGATTATATACGTGCTGTGAATATCAGACCAACTATGCCTAAAGCCCATGCAAATTTGGCTTCAGCTTACAAAGATAGGTAATTTCTTCTTTGAATTTGTGCCGGTGTTGGACTATATCAGTATCTTATATCTATGATTCTTCTTTCTATTTATTTGTGGTTGAGATAATTGATGAATGTTTATCTTTTTAAGCATTCCAATTACTCATCTTGTTACCTGGTGCTCTTACTGCTTTTTCAACTATGATTTTTGGTCTTGATTTGCTAATATATTATTTATGTATTTTTACAGTTTACAAATCTCAAGTACTCCAGAGTTGAAATTGATGAAGTGCGGTTCGAGTGGGCTGAATGCATGCTAGATTACATTTGAAGTGCGGTTCTACCTTGATGTGTTGTTAAAAGAATATTCTACCTTAATGATTCTGATATCTATTAGTTTTTGATGTAAAAATAATGTTTGTGTATTTTATGGATACTGTTGTAAGAAGATTATTTATGTAATTTGTGAATATTTGTGTATTTTATGGATACTGTTGAATGAAGAATATTTTTGTAATTTGTGTATTTTTTTTGTTACTGTCGGTTTCGGAATTCAAATTTGTGCTGTTAAAAAATAATGATATTACATCGGTTTTCCACCGCTGCAAAACCGGTGTTATTAACTAATATTACATCGGTCGTATACCGCTGCCAAAACTGGTGTTATTAACATATAATATTACATCGGTTTTACATCATTGATGAAACGGTGTCGTTAAGTGATACTACACCGGTTAATAACCGATTCGAACACCGGTGTCGTTAAGTGATACTACACCAGTTTTAACCTGATGTCTAAAATGGCAGACCTTTTACATCAGCTTCATAGACATCGGTCGAAAATGTAATAGACACCGGTGGAAAACCGATGTCTATGAGGGTTTTTGTTGTAGTGACGGGTTGGAATAGATTTTGAAGTTCCTGAAGAGAGGGAACAATCATATGGAAGAAGTCACACAGAGCAACTGGATGGGATGAGCTACCGCAAACTGTACAAATATCATTAATTGGTTCTGTGGAAGGGCTACCTTCATTTTGAAAGAGGTGTTATATAGCAGAAGGATGGGATGCACTACCACATATTGTACAGGTATTCAACATTCGTTCATCATCCAAATTATACTTTGCACCTCCAAGTTGCCAAGAATACCAATCCATAGCTAAAGAAAATTTTGGTCTCACCTAAAACAATAGCATTAAACTCACAAGACACGATGAGAAATTATCACATAACACATGAATATATGTGAAATAAAATAATTAAGGCAATCAACTAATTTTTGTTTTGATTTGATTTTTTTTTAAAAAAAATGTAAAATTTAAAAATAAGAAGGAAAGTACATAATGAAAACAAGAAATAAAATACAAAAGAAAAAAGAAAAATATCTAGAGTAACTCATTTTCTAATCAACTAATATTAATCGAAAATAGTCCTCGGCAACGGCGTCAAAAATTTGTTACGAACCGCAAGTGCACGGTTACGTCGTCAGTAATACAAAAGATTATCGATCTCACAGGGACTGTTGATTATGCACTAGCCAACTTCACATGGCGAATTATCTAGACAATCTAAAATGGTTCACAAACACTAGAGAGAAAGAAAAGAGAAATGAGAGAGAGAAAAGAGCGTAAGTGAATGAAGGGGAATAAATACTAGGATGTGGGTTTCGTTGCGATGCTAGTTAATGTCCATATGCATTGTTCGTCTACCTAACTCCATGCTTACACTCGTGTAGGAGTTCTAACTAAAGTCCAGTACTATCCCGCGAAGATCGCACCGAAGAGTTTACCCAAGTTCTACCGCCATTAAGTAGAAGAGGTAATTTAGGAAGTCCGATTATAGGGAGCATCCTTCTGTCACCAGGGCCCACGGTCCACGTTACTAGATTACATAGATCACTTCCTAATGGTAGATTAATGTAATTAAGTAGAAGAGGTAATTTAGGAAGTCCAATTATAGGGATCATCCTTCTCACACAAGGGCCCACGGTCCACGTTCCTAGATTATACAAGTCACTTCCTAACATTAATTTGGGAGAACCCTTTAAACTCTAATTAGTTTTCTTAGTAGAGAGTCAATCCCTGTTTCTAAGAACTGCAGTAGAAAGTAAGGGATACCTTCTGTCACAAGGTTCCATGATCTTATATTCCAAGGCTCTTCCTCTATATGGTGATCTAACCCTACATCTACATGGATTTACCTCACACACATTTCGTCAAACGCATACAAGGCACAACACACATAGATGATGATATAAACACTTCATTCCATAAGAAAATGTACAAATACATAGTTACATCACAACATATCACAACTACTTCCTACATCCTAGATCTAGAGATCTACTCTATTACAAGGGAATTACAACCAAAGACGATAAGTAAAGCAAACCACGACTCAATACATGGAGATAGAGAGAAGAGAATGCTTATATTTGAAGCGTAGCATCCTTGGAAGTGCTCCCTTGCTCCGGAGGAGGATGGATTAGTGAAGATGAAGGAGATCTAGGGCCTCCCCAAAGGAGAGAACCCTTCCCCAAGGAGGGGGTGAGCCCCAAGCCAAAGATAAGTGAAAAGGGGAGGAAACCCCTTTTATAGAGTTGGGCATGGGCACCATATGGCCCATGACATGGGCATGTGGATCACACAATCTCATACATCTTGCTTTTGGCCAAGGTGACACGACCATGTGGCTCACACGGCCTAGCTATTTTTGGCCGCGTGTCAAGGATATGTACATTTGTAGGCCATTTTATCATCTCTTATATTGGTATTCTTGATTTGCGGTCTTAAGAAAAGTTGTAGATCTTGAAGTTAGCTACAATTCAGTATAGAGGTCACCCCGAAACTCCAACCGAGAACAAAGTTATGCCTATTTTACTCTTGGTGTGTAGTGTTGGATTTGACACGACCCTGTGCCAAGGCCGTGTCTCATAGAAACGTATTTTAGGCCTTCAAGACTTACTTTTATATGGTTGAAGTCTTCATAATAGTTGTAGATTTGAAGTTATCTATATTTTTATATAAAGAACATCCCATAACTCCAATCGAGCACAACGTTATGGCCATTTTAGTTTTAGTCTGCAGTGCTGAAAATGACATGATCATGTGGAATTGACACACCCGTGTGGAATTGACATGACCGTGCCTTTTAGTCATGGCTAGGCCATGTGGACCTTGTTTTTGTCATATTTTCACACATCCATGCCTCATAAGCATGACCCGGGCATTTTGGAAGCTCTAGACTCTATTTAAGCTCCATTTTTACTCCAAATCACGTCCTGTCAATCAAAATATGCAAAGTGTAGATCTCCAAACAAAATATATTGGAAGTATGATATTATAATGAAGAAGGGTGCAATAAGCATACATTATATACATGAAGTACAAGTAGATGTACGTCAAAGTATGCATAAAAGTGTATATAATCTATGCACATCATGGATTTTGACTGAAATTCACTAATGACACTAGGCTATTTTTTCTTTCTATAAACTAGCAACTACTAAGAAGAGTTGAGTGAGGAGAAGGTACATATGGTGTCAAACCTTGGTTTTGATCAAGGAACAACATGTAGTTGGTGTTGGGAAATTTGCACTAACACTGGCCTAATCTGATAATGGATTAAGCCCAACATGGGTTTGGTCTCCCAGAGACCAGGAGCACATTCTAATTGAAAGCTATCATAACAAAGGAACACCTCTAGAGAGCCTGAAATAAGCAATGGAGGACACCATATTGTTAGTGTTATTCTATAAATCTTCCCCACACATCAATGGACAACATAAACACCATTTGTGTACACTGTATTTTTACACACTACATTATAAACAGTAGTAAATACTATACATACATCATTAAATCTTTTTTTTTGTCTTCTTTTACAATATTCAATCTCGCTTCAAATTTTTTCTTCGATGTCACCACTTCAATGCCTTATGATAACACTCTTGCTTTCTACTTACTCTTTTGTAATCCCATCAAACTGCAAGAAGAGGTATGGTATACAGGATCAAGTTTATGATGACATTGTGTTTATATGAGAAGGAAAAGATATGGTAAACATGAAGCTCAATGTCACATAGTGGAGAGAGAGGGTGAGAGACATGATGAGGTCTCGCACATCTGAACCATAGAAATTACTGTTGGTTAGTCCTAGGAAGATCGTACCTATAACACCCATAGATTTTCTCTAATTCAAAAGAGCAAAAATAAATAGAAGAATAGAAAAGAACTAAAAATATATATATAAATGACCCAAGCTAGGATTGAACCCAAGACCTCTTACATGAGATTAGTTTAAGTTGCCAATAGGGTGGTGGTAAAGCATCACATTAGCAATAGGAAACAATTCCTTATAAGCAGATTTTATGTGAGTGATGTTTCAACTTCCATATAGTATAAAAGGGAGTTGAAGAGATGAAAACCTAGTTTTTATCTTCATTTCCTTTCTTCTTCTCTAGCCGAAATTCTTTTCTTTCCCCTTTGTCAAGTTTTGGTCAAGAAGAAACTTAGGGTTTCAAGTCTCCAAGGTTTTCCAAGAGGGGAACTTAAGAAGAGGCTTTCTCACGGGGATAGCACGTGGGGTTGGAGACCAAGGCTAACAAGGGAAGTTGATTTTCCCTAACCCTTGAGGAGTAAGAGTAAGGAAATAGCGAAAAAGATGCAAGTACCTCTCACTTGCGGTATAAGTTACTTCGAAGATGTATTTAGTAATGTCTTTCATGCATGATTTAGAAGATTTATGTTGAGTTATGCTTTAGACATGTTAAGGAAGAAGCTTATCATGTTATGTAAGAAGGCCTCTAAAGTTTTGGGGACTAAGAGCCGGTGTAAGGAATATTGAATTGCTTTCCATTTAGTTGGGGCTAAGAAGCAGATTCAAAGGCCCTAAAAGTGCTTCCCTATAAGTGTGAGGGGATAAAGTGCACATAAGGTGTTTGTTGAAATGACAAGCAAGTGCAAAGTTAAGAAAACAATATTAAAAGAAAGTATTTTACTTTAAAAGTGACATGTACTGGACACAAGGTCCATGGGATGGGCTCCTAGATTACCCCTAGGCCCCTAGATCGCCTAGTAGTACCTTAATTGGATCGGGATTAGCTACCTCAGACTTTATTAAGGATGCGCGCAAAGTGGTACATTGCCGGACCCAAGAAAGTTGATTATTATGTTCACTATGTTAGTTAGAGCCCTAGAGCCAATCATTTGATGATTGTATGGACTCATGTATATCATATTCTTGTATATTAATAAAGGCATTTGTTTGGTTATTATACTTATTTATATTAGTGCCAAATAGACTAAGTATAATAGCGTCCTTGAGTAGAAGGTTTATACCTATATCAATCGATTAGTTGAATCGATAGTGAGATGATATAGGGAACACTACTCTAAATCATTCCTAGTCGAGTATTAGCATTCAGGGACAATGTTAATACAATAAGACTAGCATGTAGGTCAGCTCGATGACTTGATCTCACAAGTCATGGATATAGAGATATCAAGCTGACACATGGGTATGCATTAGAGAATGTATACTGAATGACCCGCCATGAGAAAGTATCATGGAACGTTATATGAGTGTCATATACTTTCTCATGTGGCTATTAGTATGACTATTAGTCCTTAGACCTGAAGTCACCATGGATCCCTACATAAGGAGTTATGTACTTTAGTTTGGTCAAACGTCACTCGTAACTGGGTGGACTATAAAGGCGATTACTGGGTATGTAACGAATTATGCAGAGGGATGTGAGTGATGTAGATGTGATCTATCCCTCCCATATGACGGGAGCGACATCGCTATTCTTGATAGAGTGAGACCACTAAGCGCATGACCATGCCCAAATGAGTCAACATTAGATGTTGAGCTCATTTGATCGAGTGAGTCTACTTGGAGTTCAAGATTTAGATTGATTGGAGGATGACACGGTCTATGCCTCACATTGATCAATCTAGATGTCTAGGATAGAAGGACAATGTCACATATTGTGAGGAGTCACAATTAGTAGTCACAAGGTGATGTCGGATCTCGACATTCTTGTAACTTGGGTAGTAATGATGTGTTGCTAGATACCGCTCATTACTTATGCTCCTAAATGGGTTTAGGGCATTGCCAACGTTACAAGAACCTATAGGGTCACACAATTAGGACAATTAGATGAAGATTAGGTTCATATGATGAACCAAGAGGATTAGATTCATTTGATGAATCAAATTGGATTAAGAGTAATCCTAATTGGGCTAACTTGAGTTCGACTCAAGTTGATTCATGTATTTAATGAGTCAAATTTAGATTATGATTTATTAAATCAATTTAATTTAATGAATTAGATTCATTATATTAAGTAGGCTCGAATCAAATGGATGGATTAGATCAACCATGGTAGAGATTGGGACAAGTTGGACTTGACTAGAGAAGGAAGACCAAAGGTCAATTTTGACTTGACCTTTTGCCACCTCATTGGTGAGTTGGCATTAGGTGGACCAATGATGATGTTCCACATCATCATGGTGTGCCACCTCATGGAAGTTACAAAGTCATTTTCTTATTAACTTCACATTAATTGCATTTAATGGGGAGTTACTCTTGATGAGAAGTGGCCGGCCACTTTTGAATGGGATTGATTTTCATTCATTTTCATTCAAGTGTGGTGAATCTTCCTCCTTCTTCCTCTCAAGCTCTCCCTCTCCCTCTCCTCCTTGCTTGGCCGAATCTCACCAAGGTGCTAGCACACCTTTGTGTGAGGTTTTTCTCCACCTACGTGTCCGTGTGGATACTTCTAGAGGACCGGCGCTTGACGGTCTAGAGATCCGGCAACTCCTTGGACGAGCGGGATAAGCGAAAGGCACGCTTCGAAGGTATAACCCTTATCTAGTGTAGATCTAAAGGTTTTACAAACTCGTACAAGAAAAGGTTTTTCGAAAAGTTTTGTTTACGAATCTTTGCACGGATCTACGACTTTGGGTGACTCGGGGTTTCCGCGACGCGAAAAAGCGGTTTTCGCGGCCCGAAGAACCCAACACACTAGTATGTATTATAAAGTTTTCAAAGTTCATGGGTTTGTTAAAGTGAAACTATCATAAGTGGAGAACTTGAGTTAGAAAGTGTAATGCTGATGAACTCTATGATATGCCAGGATTTCTGTTTTCGTTATATTACTAGCATGGTTTAAGTGGATGTTTAGCATTTTAAACCTGTTTAAAAATACATATCATGTGCATATTTACAAAGCATGAGTTTTAGCGTGAACTTTACTCAAGTGTATGTTTGGTTGTTTTCTTCCCAAGTAGTTTTAAAAGCATGTTCTCTTAAATGCATGGTTTTGTGAGTAGATGGTACTAACTAAGCGTTTGCTTATAGATTTACATTTCCTTATACTGTAGATAAAGGTAAAGGGAAGCTCGAGTAAGGAGGGGGTAGCAGGATCAATGTTTGCTGGTGTGTGTGATGGAACAGTGGAAAGCGATCTTGGAACTTGCTAGTACTTGAAAATGCTAGATTTTGGTACTAATGGATCTAGTTTCTTATTTCCGCTAAGTATAAACATACTATTGGAGTGTTGTGTACGAAGAATGTTCAGTTGTTAGTAAATTAGTTGTCAAGTCTCCTCAAAAAGTAATGGGATAGATTGATAAGCCAAGAAAGGAGTACAAGGGAAGAATCACTCCCTTTTTGGGAGCAGGGTGTGACCCCCACACGGCCCGTGACATGGCCGTGTGGAGTCACACGACCCCAACTCTCTCCCTTCGGCCAAAGTTACACGGTTGTGTGCCACACAGGGCCATGTGAGGCTTAGCCTCTGGAAAAGTTACACGGCCGTGTACCACACATGGCCATACAAGGCTTAGTCTCTGGAAAAGTTACATGGTCGTGTGCCACACACGGCCATGCGAGGCTTAGCCTCTGGAAAAGTTACACGGCGTGTGCCACACACGGCCATGCGAGGCTTAGCCTCTGGAAAAGTTACACGGCCATGTGCCACACACGACCTGTAACACCCACAAAATTATAAGATAAGTATATGAGGGTTAGTTGCTTTAGAACATAGAGGTAAAAAGAATCAAAAGAAGAAAAAAAAAGAAGAGGTGAAGGTTTGAACCTTGAACCTCTCACAAAGGATAGAAATAAAACTATGTATGATAACCACTATGATAATGAATAATATGTGAATGGGAAATGATGTGAATTGTAGTTAAAAGTAAAGATAAAAATTTAGTGAGAAACAAGAGAAAATCAAGTAGCCTTCTTCCTCTTGTTTACCTCTTGGTTAAGAAAAGGAGTAACAAAAGACAAGTTGTCTTTCTCCCTTTTTCTTCTCTATTTTCGTGGGGTTTAAGGGGATAATGAAGAGAAGAGTTAAGGGGAAGGGATGAAGACATATTCTCATTAGAAAAATACATGCATGTATTAAGGAGGAGAGGAAGCAAAGTTCACCTTTGTAACTTCCACCAACTTAGCATAAAAAGGAAAGGAACTAAAGGATTTCATTTTTTTTCCTTCTCCCTCACCCTTGACGAGACTAGAAGCCTCCTCCCTCATCTCCACAAGCCAAGTTTAGGTTTCTCTCTAAGAGAAAACTAAACTACAAGAAGGAGCCTTCAAGGTGTACCCTTCCAAGCAAGATAACAATCAAGAGGAGTGCTAGAAGAAGAAGCTCCCTTCTTCCTCTTCACCAAGGGTACCAATTCTTTAAAGATTAACAAGTGAACACTAGGTAAGCTTCCCCTCACCTGTGGTACAATAGTTTATACGGTTTTTCCATGGAAATAGATCGCTTAAAAACCTAGGACTTGCTTTGAGAAAATTCGGCCAAAAATAAGAAGAAGAGTCTAAGAAAGTTGTAATTAGATATGCTTACTATTTTTCTTGTGACATGTCTTTTATGTAAGAGGTTAATCTAAGTTTTCCATGCTAGAATAAATAATGAGAAACTAGATCCATAAGCCTTAGACTCTCGGCCAAGCATGAACAAGAAGACTAGGTAAGTTAAGACTCAAACTAAGCATGTTTCCTTATTCTTTTGTTATGTACCCTATGATAATGATGTTGTTAACCTTTTCTCTTACTTGTATGTTGTTTGAAACTCCATTTCCATGCTCATGAATATTCGGCCATATAAGAAGTAAAGGCCTTGAAGAGTTTTAAAACTAAGACTAAGCATGTTAAGATTTTTCCTAAGACAAGATATGAAGCTAAATGTTATGACATGATTGTATGTTAGTTATGAATCTTATTCCATGCCTATGAAGGTTCGGTTATGATGAGATTTGAATGTTTAGGAAAGTTGAAACTAAGGCTAGGAGGCTCATGACTTCTTGATTAAACAATATGAAACTAGTTGATGATTTTATGGTTGCTTGTTACATAGAATTTTGGTTATATAAAACTTTCGGCCACACCAAGTTTTAAGGCTAGGATGTGTAGATCTTTTTAACTAAGTTTACTCATGTTGTTCCTTGTTATGATGCCATGAAAAATTATGTAGGGTTTCCATGCTTTTAGGCCATATGAAAAACAAAACCAAGCTCATATGTTTCGGCCACTTTTGGATTAAAGGCCTAGGAAAACTTAGAAACCACCTTATATATGTTCATGATGTTTCTTGTGGTAAGTACTATGAAAGGTAGTTGTGTTTTCCATGCTTTTATGCCACTAGAAATTTAGTTCATACTTGATAGGTTTCGGCCAAGACTAGAGTAAGGCCTAGAGAAATTTTGAAACCAACTTACATATGTTCATGATGTTTCTTGTGATAAGTACTATGAAATGTAGTGTGGTTACCATGCTCTTATGCCATTAAAAACCTAGTTCCATGAGTTATAGGTTTCGGCCACCTTGAGTTATAAGGGGTCTAGGAAGTTTGAAATTTTAAACAAGCATGCTTATGTTGTTCCTCATGAAAATGTATAACATGTTGGCTTAAGGTTCAACACTTCCATGCTATTTGTAACCTAGAATGAGACAAGCTAGGGTTCGGCCATGATAAGATTAGGAGCTTAAGAAACTTAGAACCCAAACTAAATATGCTTAAGTAGTTCCCTATGAAATATGATATGATATGAGTTTAGGGTTTACATGTTTGCTTGTTGCTTAGAACTTGATTTCTATTCATGAAAGGTTTCGGCCATGAAATAATTGGAAACCTAGGAGGGCTTAAAATTTAGGTTAACATGCTTATGACCTTTCTTATGTTAGTATGTGAAGATACCATGAGGTTTTTATGTTTGTATGTGGTCTAGAGATCATATGGACCTTTCATGACTTTCGGCCATATGGGTTTAGTGAGTAGATATACCTCAAATTCTATGAAGAGATGATATTAAATGATTCCATGAATGGTTATTTTTTTTTATGATATGTGTTATGTTCTTTCATGTATGCTTATGACCCATGTATGTGCTATGTGCTCAAACATGCTTACTTTATGACATGATAAAATGATACGTTCGTTATGCAAGCCTATGATTCATGCATGTGTTGTGTGCCCAAATATGCATGCTTTATGATAAGTGATATGTTCATGATGTATGTTATGATTCATGCATGTGCTGTGTGCCCAAATATGCATGTTTTATGATATGTTAAGAAATATGATACGCATGAAATGATAAGAACTATGATATGTAAGTCATGCTACTTTACTTTATGTATGGCTTGTACCAAGGGTGGGCTCCATAAGCGCCCCGGGGTCGATGGACTAAGAAACGGGCCTCGTTAGGGATGGGCTCCTAAGTGCCCCTAGGTCGATGGACTAAGAAACAGGCCTAGTATTATGCCTTGTAGGGTTCAAGATTTGCTACCTTGGACCTACATAGGACGCGTGCATTTATGTATGTGGTACAAGCCGGGGCCCTAATCATTGTCACGCCCCAAAGGAGTCCCCGTCCGAAGAAATTTTGGCAGCATCTCCCCTGTACGGCGGACAATCTGAAACTTTCTACATATCTCTATACCTCAGCCACATGCGGCTGGAATAATAAAAGTAAATAAAACCAATCACCACGCAGTTTATATAAGTATTCAGCCTCTGGCTGTCACAACCACGCAGTTAATAAAATAAACAACATAGTAATACTCTGACTCGAAATCAACTCTACTCAACTACACTCGTAAAGCCCAAATCCGATTTTTCTTACCTCTTCTGCCGTCCAGGCAGGCATGTAGTAGTATCAAATCGAAAATAAATCCATCAACGAGACAACTTATATAATATCTAAGTATTCAACATCCAAATCCAAATATAGTCAAGTGAGAATCAAAAATAATACAAACGATAGCAAATAGCTGGAGGTCTGCAGGGATCTAGCACTACGTGCTGTGGGGACTAGCGACTGGAACTCCCTCCGGACAGCATCAACCTGAAAATAACAACAATGGAGGCGGGGTGAGTCCAACACTCAGCAGGTACAATTGATATGCAAAGTAAAGAAATAACACCTAGCACTAATCATGCGTACAGTCTCCTGATGAATAAAGGTAAATACCAAACTGAAGTAAGCAGGAGAGAATCTCAGGACCCCGTAAAAGGACAAACAGTCCGAAAGGTATAGAAGACCTGTATGCATGTCAATCAAGGTATCCAAGCAATGTGCAGCATATAAGTGCAACAAACACAAACACAAACAATAAATGCATCATGCATATGATGCCAATGTCATGGTCACCCCTGACGCCACGCTGCGTCACACAACACCGAGTGGGTAGACGGAGCACCGGCACTCGCATCACTACTCGATGAGTGACCGAGTGGGCGAGATGTACATACATACGCCTACCCCAAATCATAAATGGGGAGCGCCATGCTCTCATCCGGGGAGGGATCTCTAACGGATAACACGTTGCGTCACTACCCATGAGCGGACCAACGGAGCACCTAAGAGCCAAACCGACGTGACCACCCGCTACCCATGAGCTGCCACAACGGAGCAGGAATAATGATGAAACCGCAAAGTGCTCGACAATAAAGGAGCAATCAATCACTCAAGATGCAATCATGCGAATGGTGCATGTCACTAAACATGGTAATATACTAAACCAATCTCTGGACATATCATAATGTGCACCAAAGCGAATGAATCATATCAAGGTATCTGATCATATAAGGTATCAAACCTAGGTCCTGACATGGTAAAATATGGTTATATCACTACCCATGAGCATGTGGAATCAGGTACATATCCATACAAGATGTAAACAAACAATCAATCAACAGGTAGCATGTATTGGACAGTGATTAACCGAAACAAGTAAGAAACACAATTAATGCATCTTGTTAATTTAATTACTAAGCATATCAAAGACAATAAGTCAAAAGTACCCGCCTCCAAATAAGAAATGTCCAATCCGACGTCGAGATACCGTCTCGCGTCAAAGTCCTGTGTTATCAAACAGATAATATATTTAGCTATATAGCTAATAAAAATCTCCAAACTTATTTAATAACCTTATCCTTCCTTAGAAATGGAATTGATCCCATGTAACAAAACAAGAAATGGATTAAGTTCAATACCAATCCAATTCTATACATAACCTAATTCATCATGTATCAAAATTTACACGATACCTCAATTCACAGCCCCTCTTGATACTGGAACAAGGGAAATTGTTCACTGGAGTGCTGCCAGAACCAAACGAAGTAATTGCTGCTGGAAATCCTCCACACTGACAGGATCACAATAAAAACCCACAGCAACAATTAAATACCATATACAACCAATTAGGGTAGCACCCATACCTTTGAAATCTGAGCCCCAAAATCAACACTTGCTGGACAAGATTCAACAGGTTCTGGTGTCACTGCTTGGATCTGTAATCCAACACAAATCAAAAGAGTACTACTTATAAGGAGGAACAACAAGAATCCGTTGCTCACCTCACTCACCTGTGAGCGGAGAAAGAAGAACGACAGATCGACAGTGGAAACTAAGCCGCGGGAAGGAGAGCCTCTGGTCCAGGAAGCCGATCACCACAACGGCACAGAGGAAGGAAGGAAAAATCGGGAAACAGATGAGGGAAAACCAGCACTGCTCGTTGTCGGCTCTGTGAGTGGCGGCCGGCGACGGATCTAGGGCACGGCGGAGGACCTCAAACCAGGGAGCTAGGGCGCAGAGAAGGGGGGAAAAATCGGCGGCGTCGGCAAGGCCCGGGCTCCGGGTGGTCGACGGTGGCGCCGGCACTAGGGCACAGGAGAAGGGGTAAGGCCGTGAGATGAGTGTCGCGGGCTGAGCACAGAAGAACAGGTCGGCTCTGGAGAAAGAAGAAAAGGAGGTGGCCGAAAGGTTTAAAGCTTCGATGAGGAAGAAACCGCCGGGCCGGCAAACTTTTCCGGGCCCCGTTTTTATCCCCGTTAACTCGTCCGTACGAGCTCCGAAAAATTCCCGAAAAATTTCAAAAATTTCGGAAAATTCCCTTATTAATATTCGCCTATTTTCCGGTATTTTACAATCATGTTGAGATTATGTTTAAGTATATATTGTATAAGTTTTCAAAAGACATGTTGCATATGTTGCATGATATATGTTTAGGGATTTACCATGCTTATACTCTATGATTATGCCATGCTAGTTATGATGATGTTATGCTATGACCGGATACGTTTGATGATCATGTTATGTTATGCCATGATACTTTATGTTATGTTATGATATGCCATGATATGCTCTTGACATGATACAATTGCCTTTATGCATATGACTTGTGATTTTAATATGCTTGTCGGTTTTTGTGAGTAGGAAAGGAACTTACTGAGCCATGAGTGCTCACAGCTTACTTTCTTGTGGAGCAGCAGGAGGGGCTAGAAGGATGTGTGCGGTAGTGGACTGGCTAAAAGAAATGACCTGCTTTTTTTTAATAAGAAAATTTGCCTTGTTGATGTTTTTACTTTATGACTCCATGACCTTAAGTATGTGTTTGGGTATTAAGGCCCAAAATTTATGATAGGTATGCTATGTGGATCTTTTATGTGTATTGTGATTTTTAAGTAAGAAAAGGTTTTTAAATTCTCTAAGTAAGACTTCCGCTGTGTTACGTATGTATGTGTGACAAGGTAACCCCCGTCGCCTTAGCAAGAGGGGCGGGGCATTACACGACCATGCGAGGCTTAGTCTCTGGAAAAGTTACACGGCCGTGTTCCACACACGGCCATGCGAGGCTTAACCTCTGGAAAAGTTACACGGCCGTGTGCCACACACGACCATGCGAGGCTTAGTCTCTGGAAAAGTTACACGGCCGTGTGCCACACACGGCCATGCGAGGCTTAGCTTCTGCAAAAAGTTACACGGCTGTGTGCCACACACGGGCATGTAAGGTTTAGTATATGCAAAAGTCCCATGGCCATGTGCCACACACGACCATGTAAGGTTTAGTCTCTACAAAGGTCACATGGCCATGTGCCACACACGGCCATGTAAGGTTTAGCTTCTAGAAAGGTTACACGGTCGTGTGCCACACAAGTTCAGGCTAAATTTCTGAATCGAGCGAAGTGCAAACAACAAGGTTAAAAAAAAAATAATGTAGATAAAGGTAACGTTCGTGCCCTAAGTTAGGGTAAGAGAAAGGCGGTCGTTACAGTACCGGTTCCACTGTATAAAAATTTTGTACAAGTGTCAAACCTTTCCTAATAACCTATTATGTTCTTTAGAAGTTAAATTAGGAATCACAAATGGAACTTAACATTATTGATTCCAAATTTAATTTATCTGTTCTTAATGGTTTAGACTTGGATCGGAAGCGGAGCTTAACACTATTGATCCAAATCTACCTATGTTATAAATTCAATTAAATATTAATTTCTAAAATTAGCTTTCAGGACTGCATGGCGAGGCACATGGCCTTCTTGGTTATGGGAGCATCCACCACCGCCTAGACAAAGCCTTTTAAGGAAAGTTAATATTTAATTTCCTTATATAACTCTAGGTTTAACCAAAAGGAACAATCGAATCACAAATTCGAAAAACAAAATAAAAGAAACACAACTTTGAATATCTAATCCAAAAATCTAGAATCTCTAGCCTCTTGTGTTTGGAATTCATACAAAGAAAAGAAACTAGTATGATGCAGAAAATAATTACTAATTATACCTTTCTTTGTAAACAACGACCTCTTGATCTTTTACCGTATTCCTCTTCTAATCTCGGACGTTGTGTGGGCAACGATCTACCGAGATGAGAACCACCCAAACCCTTCTTCTCCAAGCTAGTTTCGGTCACCAAAAAAAAACTCCAAGAGATGTGAGGTTCGGCCACCACCACCAAGCTCCAAGGGATGCTAGAAACAAAGTCTCCTTTCTCTCCTTCTTCTCCTAGCTAGAACCGGCCACCATGGACTCATCTTGTGTTGATGCCGCCGGCCACAAAGGAGGAAGAGAAGAGAAGGAGAAGAGGCTCTAGGGCCGACCACCACCAAGGGGAAAAAGAGAGGAAGAAATAGAATAGAGTTCACATTAATGAAGGCACCTCTACTCCCTCTTTTATAATCCTTGGCCTTGGCAAATAAGGAAATTTAAATAAAAACTTCCTTAATTCTTTTGACATGAAAAGAAAAATTAATTAATTTAAAAATCAATTTTCTTTTCTTAAACATCATGGCCGACCACCTTCTAATCCCAAACAAGGAGAGTTTTAATTAACACAAGAATTAAAACTTCCTAATTTGTTTCCGAAAATTTATAAAAATTTCTCAATACTTTTTCCCTTCATGGTGGATTGTAAAAGGAAATTTTATAAATTAAAATCTTTCTTTTAAACATGTGGATGATTTCCAAAAAGAAAAGTTATCTCAAAAATTAAAATTTCCTTTCAATCTACAAATAAGGAAAGATATCAAATCTTTTCTTAATCTTTTGTAGAAACTTATAAAAGAGAATATTTAATTTTTAAACTCTCTTTTAAATCATGAACATGGTTAAAAAAGAAAGTTTTCTTAAAATTAAAATCTACCTTTCAATATACAAATAAGGAAAGATTTCAAATCTTTTCTTAATCTTTTGTAGAAAGCTATAAAAGGAAAGATTTAAATTTTAAACTCTCTTTTAAAATCATGGAATCCACATAAGAAAAATTTATAAATAAAATCCCTTTTAATGTGATGTGGCTGGCCACATCATGCTTGGATTCCAAGCATTGGCCGGCCACCAACTTGGCTCAACCACTTAGTCTTGGCCGGCCCTAGCTTGGGTTCCAAGCTAGCTTGGCCGACCCCCTTTGTCATGCCCCAGGTAGTCTCTGTCAGAAGAAATTTCGACAGCATCTCCCCTGTACGGGTGACAATATGAATCCAGAATACATATATCTATACCTCAGCTACACACGACCAAAACAATACAATACAAATAAGAAACAAACCATGCAGTTTATATCAACATTCCACACAGTTCAACATATAATCAATCCACGCAGTTTAATAAGGAAGAACGATATAGAATCCTCGAAGATATATGTAAACATCCTACTCCACTACAACGAAGAAAAAAAATCCATGAAGTAATGAGAAAATCTGCAGCGGAAAACAAAAGTAGTAAACCCGAATGTTCAATGTCCACAATACAAGTATATAAGATGCAAAAGCAAAATATAATCTGACAAAGAAAATCCTCGCGATAATGGGGCTAGCGACTGGAATATCTCCCGACGACCTCAACCTGAAAAATAGTAACAACGGGGTGAGTTCAAAGAACTCAGTAGGTAATCCAATAGATATGTACAGCAACATATAACCACCAGTAACATCCTATGGTACAGTACACTAAACTATAGAGCCTACAGTACAGTTTCCTAACAGTATAACAGATATGAATAGCTGAAATAAACTGTAATAACCAGCAATAGGCATAAAGTACAGTCTATAGCAAGAATAATAAGAAAATGCATAACTGAAATAAACTGTACTCACCTGCGAGGCTTGTGCAACTGACTGTGAACATACACAGATAAAAATAGTCAGAGCAAAAGCATGTATCCTGTATGCATGTCAATCATATGCAATCACCAAAATGCATCAATCATAAAGAATGCAATCCGTGCATATGATGCAATATGACATGGTCACCCCTGACGTCAGTCAGTCACCGCACTCTGCGTCACTACCCCTAATGAGTGATCGAGTGGATGTTGTCGGAGTACACCTATCCTCCTACCTCGGACATAGTGAGGGAGCGCAATGCTCTCATCTCGCGGTACGCGATGGCAACTCCGCTGTGTCGTGCTACCCATGAGCACCCCGTGATGCACCATCGAGCAACCCGCCATACACACCCTAAGTGTTGTGCCACTACCCATGCAGTGGCCACGCCGCCGAGCTCAACAATAATGGAGTCGATAATAGCATGCAATCATGCAATATGGTGTGTGTGGCTACAGTATGTCATACCTGAACATATCCTCCTCCATATGCGTAGGTGCCAAAAAGGTAAACGCATATATAACAGAGATATAAGCAACATAAATCCAACAACATATAACAAGTACCTACATCAACTAATCCAGTGGAAAGTAACACTAAATGTACCTATCCATCTCCATAAACATATATATACATGGCAAAAGATAAAAGCATCCAGTTCTAAAGTAAAGCAACTAACAGAAGAAGCATGTGATAGGTATCAACTAAGCTAAGACCAGGGAAGAGATAAATCTACCATCTACCACTAGTAATTATATATAAACTATACATATCATAAGACAGTATCAAAAGATAAGTCAAAGGGTACCCGCCTCAAATAAAAGGTACAATCAAGCAATCCAAGGTCGAGACGCCTGCCTGGAATCAGAGTCCTGTGTCAAACAATATATATATATATATATATATATATATATATTATTTAGCTAAATCCAAATGAAATAGCTAAATAAGATTTCTAAAACTAAATTAGGGCAAAATCCCTAATCACCCAACCTTATCCTATCTAATTAAATCTAACGGTCAATTAGGATTAGTTATCAATCCCTAATCACCAATTAGATTAGAAATCCAACGGTTGACTAGGGTTAATTACCCTAACCCTAACAATTCCATTAGATTAATTCTACACACAATCAACAACTAATTACAACATGTATCACCATCTAAATCTACACATGATCATGAAATCCAAATTATACTATAATCGACAACCCGGATCAAATACCTACACATAAGCCTAATTCAATACATTCACATCATGTATCAAAATCCCTACACATACCTCAATTCACAACCCCTATGGATTGCTGGATCAAGGGATGCTACTAGAAATCACTTCACGATCACCCTTCCAACACCACAGTAGCAGGACCTCGCTGCTCTAATCGAGTTGCTGTTGAAACCATATGTTGCTGGATCATAAAGCAATCCACAGCACACAAATTGAATTCCACAGAACAGGTCCTCACTGGAATCAATCGGATCAAACAAAAGGAGATCATGGATTCAACCAAGCATTCCAACAACAACCTAATTCAAGAAAATAATCTATTCATCTTACCTCAATCTCTTCAATGCCGTGACCTAAATCCGCAGCCAAGAAAATGAGGATCAAGAACAGAGAAGGGGATTAAACAAACACAGTGAAGATAAAGTTGTTACCTCACCACACCGCCGTCACTGGACAGATCCGACGAAGCCCTACCTCTCTGGATCACCTCCCAATGGCGTCGCTGCCCAATTCCAGCAAGAAAGGAGGTGCGGACCGCTTTGTGAGCAGCACGAGGGGAGGAGAGGGAAGGCCTACCAGTCGGAGACGATACGAGATCCGGCTCCTCACCGTGCCCTAGCCACCGATCGTCGGTGATTGGTTGCGAAATCCGTCGAAGAAGAAACCCCTCAGCCGAAGATGACCTGGAGCCCACTAGTACCCATAGAGCTCCGGTGACTCCCTTGCGTCGAGCTCCGGGAATGTGCTCTCCAGCCTTGACGTTGAGTTGCCCGTGGAAGAGAATGAGAGGAAGGGAAGAAGGGAGGATCGGGATCGAGATGGGTTGGAGGAAGAAGAAAGTGTTTGGGTGAGGAGAGGAGGAAACGACGATTTGGGGAAAGAAATAAAAGAAAAATGAATTTATAATTGAAAACATTTCCTCACTTAAACTGGTATCCCAAACAGGCTTTATCCGAACTCGCCGATCGATCCCCTCAAAACCCTCCGTACGAGCTCCGAAAAATTCCCAGAAAATTTCTAAAAATTCCGGAAAAATTCTATAAGGCTATTTCTGAAATAACCCTATATATTTAAATTTTCCGATATCTTACATTCTCCCCTACTAATAAAAATTTGGTCCCCAAATTTCACTATAACCAACAGCAAACACTAGAGATATAACAGTATAAATGTTGAAAAGAAACCTAACCCACATACCTCAAGTAAACAGATGAGGGTATCGAGCTCGGATCGTATCCTCCAGCTCCCAAGTAGCCTCCTCGTCAGAATGATGCTGCCATTCGACTGTAACCGGCCGGACAGTCTTGTTTCGTAGCTGATGCTCTCTATGGTCCAGAATCCATACCGGAACCTCCTCGTAAGTAGCATAGATACGTGAAATACATCGTGTATGCCTGCTAGAGATGGTGGTAGCGCCAGACGGTAAGCTACTGCTCCAATCCTCTCCAAGATCTGGAATGACCCAATATATCGTGGAGCTAAGTTACCTCATAGACCAAATCTCTTCACCCCTTTCATGGGTGAAACTCTCAAAAATACATGATCACCAATAGAGAACTCCAAGGGTCTCCATCGCCGATCAACATAACTCTTCTGACGGTCCTGAGCCTCTGACATCCTCCGTCTGATAGTACGAACCAACTCTACCTCCTGCTGAGCTCTCTGAGGTCCTACCAACTGGGCCTCCCCAACCTCTTCCCAGAGGGTGGGTGTCTGACAAGGCCTACCATACAACGCCTCAAACGGTGCCATCTGGATAGCCAAATGATAGCTATTGTTGTAAGCGAACTCCACCAATGGCAGGTGGTCCTCCCAGCTGCCTCCGAAGTCCATAACACAAGACCTCAGCAAGTCTTCCAAAGTCTGAATGATCCGCTCTGACTGCCCATCTGTCTGCGGATGAAATGTCGTACTGAAACGGAGCTGTGTGCCCAAAGCCTACTGTAGACTCTGCCAGAACCGGGACGTGAATCGTGGGTCTCTATCTGATATAATACTTAAACGAACACCATGTAACCTGATAATCTCACGACAGTATAACTTTGCTAATCGATCTAGAGAATTAGTCTTCTTGATCGCTATAAAATGTGCGGATTTGGTTAATCGGTCAACGATTACCCAAATCGCATCATGGCCTCGTTGAGTCCTAGGCAATCCTGCCATAAAATCCATAGTAATATGCTCCCACTTCCACTCTGGAATAGGGATCCTCTGAAGTAAACCAGCAGGTCTCTAGTGCTCAGCCTTCACCTGCTGACAGATAAGACATCTAGCTACAAACTCTGCGATGTCTTCCACCACTAGGAACGCCTCAAATCACGATACATACGAGTCCCACAGGTGGATAGCAAATCTAGAACGATGAGTCTCAAGTAACTCCTCCGTGTGAGACCGAGGCACACACCACCTCGCTATCTAGCCGCTAATGAATCAGAATGTTGATCTCCACTCTCGAATCCTCATCCCGAGACGACCGAGTAACCATGGTAACAAGAATACTCGCCCCCGTCCACTCCTCAAGGCCCAACTCGAGAATCGAATCAAGTCCGTGACTAAAACATAGTGGCTTTCTGCTAAGTGCATCAGCAACCACATTAGCTTTACCGGATGGTAGCTAATAGTACAATCATAATCCTTGACTCCATCCATCTCCTCTGTTAGAGATTGAGTTCATTCTGTGAAAATATATTTGAGACTCTTATGATCGGAAGAATCTCAAAAGTAATATCATAAAGATGATGTCGCCAAATCTTCAAAGCAAAGATAATAGCGGCTAGCTCTAAATCATGTACTAGATAGTTCTTCTCATGCTCCTTCAAGAGAAGCATAGGAGACTACCCTACATGCTGCATCAAAAGACACCCCAACCCTAAGAGATGCGTCGGTGTAAAGTACGAATCCGTCATCACCGAAGGTAAAATCAAACTGTGCCGATACTAATCTCCGCTTCAGCTCCTAGAAGCTGGTCTCACAAGCCTCGACCATGTGAATTTCACGCCTAGCCAAAATGCGCACTTGCTGAACTTCGCATACAGATGATGTCGTCGCAGAGTCTCCAAGACTATGCGAAGATGTTGCGTGCTCCTCCTCAACGCGAATAGATCAATATATCATCGATAAACACAATAACAAACTGATCTAGGTACTCCGTAAAGATATGGTTCATCGAAAACTGCCGGAGCATTGGTAAGCCCAAATGGCATTACCAAAACTCGTAATGTCCAGTGCGAAATGAATATCGAATCTCTAATGATACCTGGATCGCAGATCAATCTTAGAATACAGATGTATCTCTAAGATGATCAAATAAATCCTCAATCGGTGGCAAGGGTACTTATTCACGATAGTCACCGCATTCACCGCCTATAATCGATGCACAACAGTACCATCCTTCTTCTTGATGAATAGTACAGGAGAACACTAAGGCGAATACCGTGGGGTTCTCCACAAGGACACCGGAATGCTCTTGCCCATGCATGTCCTATGCAGGAGGAGTTGTCCTCATCGATGCGAAGATTGGGCTTTCGGCTCCTCGGTGAGTCCGTGATCAAACCTCCCAAACTCCGGACATGTTGAGCCTTCAAAGAATCTCGGCTCATGTGCCAAGGCGTTTACAATAATAGCAAACCCCAGTACACGCGGTGATGTGATCTCGGATCCGCATCTAGTGTAGTGAGGTCAGGTCAACTCGATTCTGCGAGAAGACCAAGAACGCCGGATGAAGATCGTCCGACTTGGTCGTCGAGATGACCTGTAAACTGACCTGCGATTGCTGCCAGTGTATGTATCTGATCCGAAGTCCGATGCTTCCTCTTCTTGTCTGCATTCACTCTCTGATGAGTAGATTCAATCATAAGCGCTCTATCTAGTGCCTCTGTGTATGATGCAATACCAAGCCCGACAATCTTCACCTGAAGATGCCCGTCCAATCCCTGGACAAACTAGAGCATACGAGATCTGTCCTCGGCAACTCGGCATTATACTCCATCATCGAGCGGTTATTCTGCGAAGACTCGAAAAATCTGCCGACGTGTCATCCGATGAAATTACTAACTCTCGAATGCCTCCTAAATTTCGCCAAGTAATATCGCTAATGTCCCACTATATCTCGCCCCTAACGCAGTAACTACCCGAGGGGTGTGTATCAAGGTGATACCACTAGTGGTATAGTCGAGGTATGTACCTGAAGTCGAACAGTCGATAATGACGTGCCTATAATATCCTCGATGAGTCACGGCGGACGGGCTCGACACTCCAGATCTCTGAGACTCTATCTCCAGAATCTATCACCCTCTTATGGGGGCGACCAGAATACGTGTATGTATCATATCTATAACAAAATGTTACCCAGATAAAACTATATGAAAACTATAAAATTACCTAATTTACCTATCTCACAATTCGGCATGTCACACTCGCTCCCCCAAATAACCTCGTCAAAATACCAATCAAATCGAATCAAAACCGACGAAAATCATGAAAACATATCCGGATAAGCAAGCACCGTAACTGAACATACATGTAGAAATGAACATACAATGATGCTAAATGAAATTGCAAATCGTATCATCCCGAAAATCCAGAATACCTAGCAAGTCTCGTGACCTGCTCTGATACCAAATATATTGGTATCAAATAAACCTAAAAAATCTAAAATGAAGAGCAAGTATCGTGTACCTTGCTCTGATACCAAATAAATTGGTATCAGATAAACTCACAAGTCCATAACACGGAAGTAGGTATCGTAAACCTGCTCTGATACCAAAATTTTTAATCTTTTGTAGAAATCTATAAAAGGAAAGATTTAAATTTTAAACTCTCTTTTAAAACCATGAAATCCACATAAGAAAAATTTATAAATAAAGTCTCTTTTAATGTGATGTGGTTGGCCACATCATGCTTGGATTCCAAGCATTGGCCGGCCACCAACTTGGCTCAACCACTTGGTCTTGGCCGGCCCTAGCTTGGGTTCCAAGCTAGCTTGGCCGACCCCCTTAGGTTGGGTAAGAAGTGGGTATGTGGTGAGTATAAATCTCTATATACAAGAGGCTACGATAACGATTGAGAGGAGGAATTGGTTTTGGTTTCCTGATGAAAATAATCTTCCCGTGTTCGCCCCGAACACACAACTTAATTTCATCAATAATAATTCATACCACTAAAGAATTATTATTGAACTACCGCACCAATCCCAAATTACATTTTGGGCTCCTTTTATTATGAGTGTGTTAGTCTCCCTGTGTTTAAGATGTCGGATGCCCACTAATTAATTGAGTTACTGACAACTCATTTTAATTAATATCTCAGTCCAAGAGTAGTACCACTCAACCTTATCGTCATGTCAGACTAAGTCCACCTGCAGGGTTTAACATGACAATCCTTATGAGCTCCTCTTGGGGACATTATCAACCTAGATTACTAGGACACAGTTTCCTTCTATAATCAACAACATATACTATAAGTAATATCATTTTCCAAATTATCGGGCCTATTAATTTATCGAGTTAAATCTCACCTTTTGATAAGTCAAAGAAATGAATACTAAATATATGCGCTTGTTATTATATTAGGATTAAGAGCACACACTTCCATAATAATTAAAGCATTGTTCTTTTATCAAGTCAGTATAAAAAGAACCTACCTTAAATGATCCTGCTCAGTACACTCAAAGTGTACTAGTGTAATTTATCAGTCAAGATAAACTAACACCTAATCATACTACGACTATTCCAATGGTTTGTTCATTTCCATCTTGGTCGTGAGCTACTATTTATAATTTATAAAGAACTGATAACATGATCTTCTGTGTGTGACACCACACACCATGTTATCGACAATATAAATTAATTGAACAACTACACTTAGTATATATAAATGTAGATACTTGACCAATGTGATTCTTATTTCTAAATAAATGTTTATACAAAAACTAGGCTTTTAGTATATACTCTAACAATCTCCCACTTATACTAAAAGACTATGCTACCATAAATGTTGCCATACATCTGATTCCCAACCCTTCAACATGCCCATCAAAAGCTCTTGCCTTAAGGACCTAAGTGAAAGGATCTACAGGTTATCACTTGATGCAATCTAGGCGGCAACAACTTCTCCTCATTATACGATGTCTCGTATTGGGTGTTACTTGCGCTCTATTGTGTTTACTTGTCTTATGGACTTATGTTTTCTTCGAGTTTGCTGCTGCACCACTATTATTACAATAAATTGTAATAATTTTTAGACAAACCAGAAATCATATCTAAGTCCATCATGAAGTTTCTGATCCATACAACTTCTATGGTTGCCTTAGAGGCTGCCACATACTCAGCTTCTATAGTAGAGACCGAAAAACATCTATGCTTAACACTCCTCCATTGTTATGGCTTTACCTCCTAAAGTAAACACAAAACCCCAAGGTCAACTTACTATTATCCCTATCTGATTGGAGGTCAAAATCCGTGTAACCCACAGGGATCAAATTATCTGCCTTGTAAACTAGCATATAATCTCTAGTCCCTCTAGGGTACTTTAATATATGCTTTACGGAAGTCTAGTGTCCTGGTCCTGGGTTACTTCGATATCTGCTAACTATGCCCTGGGCAAAACAGATATCCAGTCTCGTACATAGTATTACATACATTAGGCTTCCGATAGCCGAAGCATAAGGAACTGCCTTCATGTCCTTTATCTCCTTTGATGTCTTCGGAGACATTTCTTTAGATAAAGCTACTCCATGCCTAAAAGGTAGAAAATCTTTCTTGGAGTCTTGTATACTAAAACGAGCAAGGATTGCACAATATTCTTTTCTTGAGATCCCTTATTACTTTGATCCCAAGAATATATGCATTCTCCCAAGTCCTTTATATCGAATTTGTTTGGACAACCATACCCTTACTTCCGACAACATTTTGACATTGTTTCCAACTACAAAAAATGTCATCTACGTATAGTACAAGAAATACCACCACGTTTTCATCACACTTATGGTATACACAATACTCATCCGGTCACTGAATAAATCCATAGGTTTGGATTACTTCATTAAACCGGATGTTCCATGACCTTGAAGCTTTTGCTTCAGTCTATAAATAGACCATACTAGATGCTCTTTGCCCTTTGCAATGAACCCCTCTGGTTGCTTCATATGGATACTTTCTTCAAGACTTCCATTAAGGAAAGCTGTCTTGACATCGACTCTCATATGAGCAGAATAGATAAAAGATTCTGGATAGATTTAAGCATGGTTACTGGTAAAAGGTGATAGATCGTTTGAAGCGATAGAGGGGGGGGGGGTGAATATCGCGCTTTTTAAAACTATTCTTTTCGTATTTTGAAACCAAAGTCGTGCAGCGGAAATAAGAAAAAGAGACAAGGTATTTACTTCATTCGGAGCCTAGCTCAACTCCTACTCTAAGGCCCGCGGTCCTTGACCGCACCGATGGGTAAAGCACTATAATCCTTCTTTCCGAAATTCTCGGAAAGAAGTGAATCGTACAAGTATAAATATGTAAGATAGTAACACTCCTACTATCTTACAAAAATTAAGTGCAGTACTAAAAATATATACCGACAATAGAAGTAGTAAATTGTAGCTTGGTCGACACTGTTGGATGAAGTCGCTTGCAAACTTGATGATGACGTGTAGCGTGAGCAGCTAGCAGAAGAGCACAAGAGTTGATCAGAAAGTTCTTGCTGGCCTCTGACTTCGAGCCTCAATTTATAGGTATGATGATGTTCGGTCGACCGATCCCTCTGTTCGGTTGATCGAACCAGCTCTGATCCCTTCCAACTAGAGTCTGACGCTGGCTCGATATTTTGCATTAACCGGACTTCAATGGTTCGGTCGACCGATCCCTCTGTTCGGTCGACCGAACAGGCTCCTTCCTTGTTCGTCGAGATTTGTCGTGATCTGCATTTACTGCGCCTTTAATATTGATGGTTCGGTCGACCGATCCTCGGGTTCGGTCGATCGATCAGTGTAGTTTCCTTCTGTATCTGATCATTGCTGATTAAACTGATCTGTGCTGAGTCATCTTGGTTCAGTCGACCGATCCTCTGGTCCGGTCGACCGATCCGGCCAAACCTGCAACACAGTATTAAACAAAGTATCCCTGCAACACAAAGGTTAGCACAGTAATATATAATGCATGAGTATGACAGTTAGGACTGTCTTGATCTCAACTTGGAAACCTTCCCGGTTTCTTTAGTTGGATCAGCGACCTTAGGTTATTCCCTTTAGGAACCCGACCTCACTGTCGCTCTTCCAGTTGCATACCTCAACTTACCTGCCAAACATAATCCTCCAGACATGTTTGGTCTTTTGTCTGCTTTGTGTCTGATTACCTGATCCACTAAGACTTTTCCTGCAATACCATATTAGCCAACAACAATAATAGTAATACAGAAAACAATGGTAAACCTAAACCTAGATTTACCGAGATCCGCTGGTCCGGTCGATCGCGCGCGGTCGACCGGAAACCATCCAATCAACCTTGCTTGGAGTTTATTCCTCCAAGACTTCTCGTTACCTAAGATTACCATCCCCTAGGATTTTCTCCACTTGGCTTCACTCACCAAGACTCAGTATTCAGCTACCCAGGGATCAAGTCCTCCAGACCTATCCACCTGGCTTCCAAGACATACCGAGATTTCCCTTACCTAGCCTACAACTAGGACTCAGTATTCGGCTACCCAGGGATTAGGTCCTCCAGACCTATCCACCTAGCTTCCACGATATACCGAGATTTCTCTCCTTGCCTAGCCTCCAACTAGGACTTCCCTTGATCAAACTCCATACTTAAACATACTTAAGCATACTTAAACATATTTGTCTGACATTAAAATCTTGGAGGTCGATTGCACCAACAATCTCCCCCTTTTTAATGTTTGACAAATATGTTTAAGTTAGGTCAATTCAAAAAGATTTAGATTTCTAACTTAAACCCTTCTTCTCCCCCTTTTGTCATACAACAAAAAGAACTCTCCATAAATGGCTTTAATTGCTAAGGATCCCTAAGTTTTGCACCAACAATGATGGAATACTTGTAAATATTTTCAAGATATGCCTAAGGTATTCCCTCACCCATTTGATGCATAATAGAGTTTTCAAAAACGAGTCATAGAGATTTTGAAAAATCCTCATTCCATTAAAAAATTGAGTAAATTTGTAGTATCGTTTTCAAAATAATTTTGAAGAATGCACTAAGTAAAATCTCCCAAAAAGTATTTCAAGACTTAAAGTATTTTTGCAAAACCATGATATAGAAGTTTTAATGCTTGCAAAAATTTCGCAGAATTTCTTTCAAGAATACTTTTCAAAAATATTTGGAAAGAGTTTTTATCAAGCATCCTTGTTAAAGCTGAGGTCAAAAAGAATTTCTTAAGAAAATAGATTTATAAGTTTTCAAAATAATTTAAAAATGATTTAAATTTTAATTTTCTTAGCATCTCACCCATTCTAAGTTTTAAAGTATAGTAATCCTATAATTGTGTGAGATGACTTTATTGATTTTGAGTTTGTTGAAATTTAAATTAAATTTTAGTTAAACTTTGATTATTGTAAGTTAAATAGATGGTAACATTTATTTTGTGAATTAATTGAATTAATGTTTAGTTTAGAAATTGTAAAGTTATTAAGTGGATTTGGTTAAGAATTGTTTTTAATAGTTGCTAGATTATTGATTGATTTAAACATAATTTAAAGGCTAGTTTCAATTGAATTTAGTATTATTATTAATTAGGGATTAAAAATTTGATTATAAATTTCATAATTAAATTTTGTTTCTGTTTAAAGTACTTTTGATGATTAAGGTTAAGATTTAAAGTTGAAATTCATTAAGAATTAAGTTAAGTTAATTTAATTAAGTTAGTGTTATTAATCATTGATTTAATATTAAAGTTAAATTAATTTATTGATTATAGTCATTAAAGATTATGTCTATTAGTCATTGATTAGGGTTAATTAATTTAGTTTTATTTTAAAGTTGTTTTAAAATAATTTTGATTAAGTTTTAAAATAATTTTGATTAAGTTTTAAAATAATTTTAATTAAGTTTTAGAATAATTTTAATTAAGTTGTAAAATAATTTTGATTAAGTTTTAAAATAATTTTAATTAAGTTGTAAAATACTTTTAATTAAATTTTAAAATAATTTTAATTAAGTTTTAAAATACTTTTAATTAAATTTTAAAATAATTTTAATTAAGTTTTAAAATACTTTTAATTATGTTTTTGAATAATTTTAATTAAGTTTTAAAATACTTTTAATTAAGTTTTAAATTTAATTGAGTTAAGTTTGAATTGATTTAGTTTGAATTTGAATTAATTAAGTTTGAATTTAATTAGGTTTGAGTTAGATTTGAATTAAGTTTGAATTTAATTAGGTTTGAATTAAGTTTGAATTTAATTGAGTTAAGTTTGAATTAATTTGAATTTATTGAAAGAGGTTATTGAACCCATGTTAGATTCAAACTTAGCTTTGAGTTAATCAAGCAGACATCCTAAGGATAAGTTTCAGTTCAGTGGCGAGGCATATGACCTACTTGAATATCATTAGACCACTTGCTGAAGACTTTCCAAACTGTTTTTGCCCAAAAAACTTAATACTAAATTTTGGTCTAACTAGCCCATGTTTGACTGGGGTAGCTTCAGTCAGATCCACTAAGTCTAGTGCACTAGGTAGAATTCCATATTCAACTGAGGCATGCCTTCGACAAAGTTTCCTTGACGTACTATCATCCCAATCCATTCCGGTGTAACACCCACGAAATTATAAGATAGGTATATGAGTATTATTTTTCCTTAGAGCATAGAAATGAAAAGAATAAGAGAAAAAGGGAAAATAAGAACAAAATATAGAATAAGAAGAGGTGAGGTCAAGGATTGAACCTTGAACCTCCCACATATGATGGAGATAAATTGATGAATGATAACCACTAGGATAAGGAGAAATATTTGGATAGAGAGGAATGAAAAATTTAGTTAAAGGAGAAAATAAAACTAAGCAAAAAGAGAAAGAGAAAACCAAGTTGCTCACCTTCTTTTCCCTCTTGGTTAAGAAAAGGAGCAAGCAAAAGAAGAATTTTCTACTTCCCTCCCTCTCTCTATTTTCGTGGGAATTAAAGGAGTGGGGGAAAAGAGGAGTTGAGGGAATGAATGAAGACATGTTTCATTTGGCAAAGGGATAAATAGGTTTAGAGAAGAAAAACAAGGGATTAAATTCTTTTTCTTCTTCCTCCTTCTCCCTTCTTCATTCTTCACCGAACCAAGAAACCCTTCCCTCTCCTCATTCCAATAGCTAAGTTAAGTTCTTCTCCAAGAAAGCTAATTTTTGAGAAGAAACCTTCAAGTTCTAGCCCTTCCAAGCAAAGGAAACAAAAGGAGGTACAAGAAGAAGAAGCTTCCTCCTTCCTTGGCACCTAGAACACTTTTCACTCTAAGGAAAATCACAAGCGAAAGGATGTAAGTTTCCCTCACCTGTGGTACAATTGCTCTTGTTTGTTCTATGAAGATTCGGTTACATAAAAATCTAAGCAAACCTCATGAAGAATTTCGACCACGATAAGACCAAAGGAAGAACCTAGGAATTATAAAGATCTAAATTTCGACATGTTTGATATGTTCTTGAAATATGTAATTTATGGTAGGGATTTATCCTATGTTTCTATGCTAGAAGGTTTAGTAGAACTTAGATCCATGGTCCTAGATTTTCGGCCAAGCAAGAAAAAAAGGATTAGGTAAGTTTAAGCTTCAAATTAAAACATGCTCCTTTGTTCTTATGATAGATGCCCTATGATAATGGTATTGTTAACATTTCTCCTACTTGTTATGTGGATTGGAACTTCATCTCAAGCTCATTAATATTCGGCCATGATAGAACTAAGGGCTTAGAAGAGCTTTAACTTAAAACTAAGCATGCCATGTTTTCCCTAAGATAAGATATGAAGCTATTATGATATGCCCATGATTGTACGTTAAGTTGAACTCTATTTCATGTCTAAGAAGGTTCGGCCATGTTTAGATTTGAAACCTAGGAGAGTTTAAACAAGTCTAAGATACTCATGACCTTCTTGATGAAATAATATGAAAATGTTTTATGTTTATTTGTTGCATGGAAATTTGGTTATATGCTTGATAAGTTTTGGCCACATCATGATTTAGGGCCTAGGAAACTTAGAATCTAACTCAACTATGCTCATGTTATTCCTTGAAATATTTGCTATGAAAGTTGTTTAAGGTTCTCATGCTTTTAGGACACTTGAACCCTAACTTTAAGTCCTATAAGTTTCGGCCACATCATGTTTAAGGGCCTAGGAAACTTAAAACCTAACACAACTATGCTCATGTTATTCCTTGAAATATTTGCTATGAAAGTTGTTTAAGGTTCTCATGCTTTTAGGACACTTGAACCCTAATTTTAAGTCCTACAAGTGTTGGCCACATCATGTTTAAGGGCTTAGGAAACTTACAACCTAACTCAACTATGCTCATGTTATTCTTTGATGTAATTGCTATAAAAGTTGTTTAAGGTTCTCATGCTTTTAGGACACTTGAACCCTAACTTTAAGTCCTATGAGTTTCGGCCACATCATGTTTAAGGGCCTAGGAAACTTAGAACCTAACTCAACTATGCTCATGTTATTCCTTGAAATATTTGCTATGAAAGTTGTTTAAGGTTCTCATGGTTTTAGGACACTTGAACCTAGCTTTAAGTCCTACAAGTTTCGGCCATATCATGCTTAAGGGCCTAGGAAACTTAGAACCTAACTTAACTATGCTCATGTTATTTCCTTGAAATGTTTGTTATGGAAGTTGTTTAGGGTTCACAAGCTTGAAGGATAAATTTTTAACCCAATGTATGCTTGATAAGATTTGGCCATGATAAGTTGTAAACTTAAGAAACCTAGAACTCTACCTAAACATGCTCATGATGTTTTCTTATGGTATATGGAATAATACTTGTTTAGGGTTCACATGTTGGTATGGAGGTTTTTACCTAAAACCTAATTCATAGGTTTCGGCCATTATAAGACATTAGGGTTTGAAAGTTAATTATGTTTCCCATGTACCTTGTATACCATGTTTATGAGATTGCTATGCTTCTATGTTTAATTATGCACACTTATGATCTATACATGATGGAAACTCTTATGCTTTGCTGTGTGTTATTTATGATGAGCGTTGTGCCCAATTTATGCATGATATATGTGATGAGCTGTGTGCCCAAGTTTACATGCTATTTATGATGAGCTGTGTGCCCAAACTATGCATGTATTTATGATGTGTTGTGTGCCCAAATTTTACATACCATTATGATGAGCTGTGTGCCCAAAATTCTATATGGTATGATATGATAAGAAATACGATGTGCAAGAAATGATAAGAACCATGATATGTATGACATGCTACTTTACTTTATATGGCTTGTACCAAGGGTCGGCTCCATAAGCACCCCGGGGTCGATGGACTAAGAAACGAGCCTCGTTAGGGATGGGCTCCTAAGTGCCCCTAGGTCGATGGACTAAGAAACGGGCCTAGTATGTATGCCTTGTAGGATTCAAGACTTGTTGCCTTGGACCTACATAGTGTTGGTGCAACCTTAGGTCAAGGTTGACCTGGTTGATCTGACTCGAGTTGACCTGACTCGAGTTGTATTTTGATGTTTGACTTAGGAAGATTGTTGGTGCAACCTTAGGTCAAGGTTGACCTAGTTGAGTTGTATTTTGATGTTTGACACTCGTGGAAGAGTTGTATTCTTGATATGGGACAAGAATAGATGTTTGGGAGATTATTGGTGCAACCGTAGGTCAAGGTTGACCTGGTTGACCTGATTCGGGAAAGAGTCCAAGTATGGAGACTTGGCAACGGAAAAGTCCAAGCAGGGAACTTGGCACTGGAAAAGTCCAAGCAGGGAGCTTGAAGTCCAAGTGTGGAGACTTGGCACGGGAAAAGTCCAAGTATGGAGACTTGGCACTGGAAAAGTCCAAGTATGGAGACTTGGCACGGAGAAGTCCAAGCAGGGAGCTTGGCACGAGGGAAAGTCCTAACTGGGATGTTAGGCAGGTGGAAAGTCCTGGTGAGTGAAGCCAGGCAGTGGGAAAGTCCTAACTGGGATGTTAGGCAGTGTGGAAAGTCCTGGTGAGTGAAGCCAGGCAGTGGGAAAGTCCTAACTGGGATGTTAGGCAGTTGGAAAGTCCTGGTGAGTGAAGCCAGGCAGTGAGAAAGTCCTAACTGGGATGTTAGGCAGTGTGGAAATCTTGGTGAGTGAAGCCAGGTGAAAGTCCGGGTGAGTGAAGCCGGGCAAGGGAAAATTCAGATGGATCAGGGATGATCGGACATCTGGTGTTGAGGAAAGTCCAAGTAGGTCAAAGGGATTGACCGGACACTTGGCGGGGAATTCTAGCAGGTCAAGGGAGTGACCAGATGCTAGGAATGAAGTACCAACAGGTCGAGGTTGACCGAATGTTGGTTTGGAAGGCTTGGGACTTGGTTTGGGCAAAAACCAAGTCACTAGTTATCTGATCGGTCTGGTGACCGATCAGTAACCGATCAGTGTGCTACTGATCGGTATCTCGATCGTGCCCCGATCGATCGATCGATGACCGTGAGAAAGGCGCTGATCGATCTGTGGACCGATCAGAGCTTCTGATCGGTCGTGGCGACCGATCGAGGACGAGATGACGGAAGGAAGAGCTTCAAGCCAAGAGTTGGGATCGGTACGTCGGACCGATCCTGATTGGGAGAGCCGATCGAGATGCGTATTTTTGTGGCATGCGGCCGGATGCGGGACCGATCGCGCAGGCTGATCGGTCCACGGATCGATTCGAGTTCTAGAACGTTACAACGCAGCGGCTAGTTTTTCTTCGCGGTATAAAGGAAGCGAGGGCATCTTTCGCATGCTTCCTCTTAAGCTTCACCGCTTAGTGCTTGAGCTGAGCTTTGTTGAGCTTCACAAGCTTTCTTCAAGCGGAGCTTCTTCCTTGGTGGACCGCCGCTGTCGTTGTGGCTCAGCTGGCGCTGTAGTCGCAACTTCTTACATCGAAAGGGTGCGGTTGTTACATTTGTTGTGTTTGTACTTATCTTTTAGTGCAAGTAGTTTCTCCACCCATAAGGAGCTCATATTTAGCGGTCTCATCCACAGACGGATTGGTAGGCTTCGTCCACCTTACGGACACGCCGAGGAGTAGGAGTTCATCTCGAACCTTGTTACATCGGTTTGTTTTCTTCTCCTTAGTTTCTTCCTTGTATTTCCGTGCGACTAACCCTAATCGTAGGAAGAACGCGAGAATTGGGGTCGACTATTCTAACAAGTGGTATCAGAGCGAGGCCGCTCTTCGACGGATCAACACCCGGGGGAGCACGAGCTAGAGATGGATCTCTATGGAGAAGATGTCACGATTCAACCCTTCTACGAGTCTCATGACAACTTCACATATTGGAAGGTAAGGATGATGTATTTTCTTAGGACTAATATGTTAAATTGGTTTTGTGTACAAGTAGGATTTTCCCCTCCGATAGATGAGGAAGGAAAACCTATCAAGAAGAAGGAGTGGACGAAAGAGCAAATCCGACAATCCGAAATCAATGACGAGGTAACAAAAATTATTGAATTTGCTTTACCTAATAATGTTTTGTGCAAGATAGATAGGTACAACAATGCCAAGGAATTGTGGAACAATTTGGCAAAATTCCATGAAGAGGAGCCTAGTGAGCCAAGTAGCTCACATCATGGAGAAAACGAATTGGGAGTTGAGGGCTACTCAATATCCAAGGAAGAAGAGGAGGAGAGCTCTTGTTCAAGATCGGAGCAAGAAGAGGCATCTACCTCCGGAAGGGATGAAGAAGAAAGCTCATCTACATCCACAACCCTAGGTAACTCAAACACTGTGATTTCAAGCAAATTACACATAATGTGTTTTGAGTGTAGGAAGTTTGGGCACTACAAGAGTAAGTGTCCAAAGAGGGTTAAAAAGACTCCACCGGCACCAAAGGTCAAGGAAGCCGGAGTCCCGACATGCAAGAGCAAGAAGCACGTGGTGTGCTTCCAATGCAAGCAACGGGGACACTATAGGAGTCAATGTCCAAGGGGGAGGCAACCTCACAAGGACAAGAGGCCAAACACATGTAAAGGGAAAGCTAAGGCAAACCCTAAGGTAACATTTAAAGCTCATTCTTGCAATTCTAGTAGGATGCATGCTAGTAGTCTTATTGCCATTGTCAATAATGATAAGCATGTTAACACTAGAAATCGATACATGTGCTTAGGAGCCAAGCATGTTAGCCTAGATAAGAACAATTCTAGAAATGCTAACCCTAGAATTAACTCGTCTAAGGTTAAGGAAAATCTAGATAGAAATCCCAAATCATCTAGACACATGCCTAGGAATACCTCAAAGAAAAATGATAAATCAAAACTTGAGGTATTAGAGAAAGAAAATCAAGTCTTGAGGTCAAGACTTGACTCTCTAGAAAAGGCTCTTAAGGATTTGACTCTAGGGTCTAGGGGTCAAAAACCCAAGTCCAAGGACAAGAAAGGTTTGGGTCACAAACTTAAGTCCCAATTGGTCAAGCCCACTTATCATAATGTTTCATTCGATTATGGAACAAAACCTAGGGCTAGGAAGACCATTACCAAGGTCACAAGGGGAGTCACCCCTATAGTTGACCTTGATGAGACCCAAATGACCAAGGCTTTAAAGCCTAAGAAGGTCATTAGGAGGGTTGCTAGGGAAGTTATCCCTAGTGAACATTTAGAGAACCCAATGAGCTCTAATAGGTATTGGGTTCCTAGGAGCATCTTCTCTACCCCATAGATGGGTTAGAGAGTGTCAACTCCGATTAGAAGGGTAGTTAACCCAACTTTGAGGAAATTGACACTCAAGGAGCATTTTCAAGGTTTTGAGAACTTTTGAAAATGAAATGGAATTATCATTTACTCCTTTGAAGAGTTAAATGTGCCTAAAGATTGGAAATTTCATTTTTAATCTCAATTGGCACAATTTGGGAAAATCTAGAGAACTCTCGAAAAAAAAATGAAACATGCCAAGTTTTGAGGATAAATTTGATCTTTAAGTGGCATGAATTAATCTAGAGTTCAAGAAGTGTCAAAATTAGGATTTTGGCATTTTGGGGCAATCTAGGATTAAATTTGAAGTTAGCCAAGTGGTTAAGGATACTTAGATAGGTAATCTAGGTATATTTATTTATGCTAAATCTTGCCATGATTGTTTGCCCTCACATGTCATGACATCATGTTTAGTTTTATTATCATTTGAAATGTCATGATAATGCTTAGGCTAGTTTTTATGTCATGTTTATTTAAGTTTCAAACTTTATGCCATGACATCATGACATTGGCACATGTTTTCATTTATGATACCATTTTATGCCATGTCATCATCTCTTGCATTAATAATCAATTGAATTGATTTAAGGATGAAAAACACACTTTGACCTTAGTCTAAGATACCTAAACCCATATCTCACATCAAAATTGCCATGGATGTGTTTGATACACTTTAGATGTGTGTGAGATATTAGGATCATGAATTAGGATCAAGGTGCATAGTTCTTGTACCTAGATGAGCCTAATTCAAGAAATGGAGGATCATAGGGAAAGCTTGTGTACAAGTCATGTACATTTAGCCCTAAGATTATGGTCCTAAATTAAAAGGTTTAAATTGATTTTGAAAACCTTGATGAAGCCATCTTAGTGATTGCATTCATTATTGAACATTGTGGTAAACTTGAACTATTTCAAAGTTTTGAACTTTTGAACTTTGTATCAAGATTGAAAATGGAAGTTATTTTCATAGAAAACTATTTTTCCATGATAGTATATGTTATGAGAAATGTATCCTCAAAATTTCACAATTTTTGAATTTCAATCTAGGAGTTTCTGAATTTCGGGAAGGAAATTTTGAAATCTCGGTCTGAATCTCTGTGCTCGGGATCCGTGGACCGATGAGCGAAGGGCCGCCTGATGCATGCAGTCTCCTGTCTATGCGTCAGTGGCACAGTAGGCTTAGGCCTGATGCGCGGTGTCGATCGCGGGAGTTTTGGATCGTGCAACTGGACCGACGATGCGGGGTTTTTGATCGTCGAGGGGTTGCAATTTTGCAGTCGGGATTCGAGTTTGCCGTGGATTTCTCAGAGTTGTTTCGAAACTCTCAGACATTGTTGGTGCAATGGTCGGGGAGTTTTACCTAATTGTCAGAGTAGTGACTCTGGGGAGTTTTACTCCTTAAGACTTTTGAGTGACATAGGATTGTCACTAAGTTGATTGATTGAGTTTAGTATCAAGGGGAAATTAAGAGTTTCAATGAAGTAGGACTTATGAGACTTTCATTGGAAACTCTTGACCTTGATTCTCTCTTTTTGATGTGTGTCAAAAAAGTGTTCTAAAATGAGATAATGTTCAAGGAAGAACATTGAAGAACATTAGAACCTAAGTTAGGTTATCGGATTAACCTAACTTGATTATGGTTTTGTCAAACATCAAAAAGGAGAGATTGTTGGTGCAACCTTAGAGTTCAAGGTTGACTGATCGACCGAGTTGTATTGTTGACGGTTGTATTGTTTGACTTAGGAAGATTGTTGAGAACCTTAGGTCAGGTTGACCTAGTTGAGTTGTATTTTGATGTTTGACACTCGTGGAAGAGTTGTATTCTTGATATGGGACAAGAATAGATGTTTGGGAGATTATTGGTGCAACCGTAGGTCAAGGTTGACCTGGTTGACTGATTCGGGAAAGAGTCCAAGTATGGAGACTTGGCAATGGAAAAGTCCAAGCAGGAACTTGGCACTAGAAAAGTCCAAGCAGGAGCTTGGCGCGAAAAGTCCAAGTGTGGAGACTTGGCACGGAAAAGTCCAAGTATGGAGACTTGGCTGAAAAGTCCAAGTATGGAGACTTGGCGGAGAAGTCAAGCAGGGAGCTTGGCAAGAGGGAAAGTCCTAAGCGTGATGTTAGGCGGTGGAAAGTCCCGGTGAGTGAAGCAGCGAGGGAAAGTCCTAAGCGGGATGTTAGGCGGTGTGGAAAGTCACGGTGAGTGAAGCCGGTGAGGGAAAGTCCTAATCGGGATGTTAGGCGGTTGGAAAGTCCGGTGGGTGAAGCGAGGTGAGAAAGCCCTAGCTGGATGTTGGCGGTGGAAATCTCGTGAGTGAAGCCGGTGAAAGTGTGAGTGAAGCCGGCAGGAAAATTCAGATGGATCGGGGATGATCGGACATCCGGTGTTGAGAAAGTCCAAGTAGGTCAAAGGGATTGACCGGACACTTGGCGGAATTCTAGCAGGTCAAGGAGTGACCGGATGCTAGGAATGAAGTACCAACAGTCGAGGTGACCGAATGTTGGTTTGGAAGGCTTGGGACTTGGTTTGGGCAAAACCAAGTCATTAGTTATCTGATCGGTCCGGTGACCGATCGGTAAATCGATGTCGACCACTGTATTCGACGGTCGTCTGCAGACCGATCAGAAGTTGATCAGTAGCCGCGAGAAAGACGCCTGATCGGTCTGTGGACCGATCAGGAGATTCCCTGATCGGTCGTGGCGACCGATCAGGAGACGATGTCGCGGAAGGAAGAAAGGGTTCAAAGCCAAGAGTTGGGATCGGTCTGTGGACCGATCCAGCTGTGGCCTGATCGGTCCACAGACCGATCAGAGTACGCACAGAATGTCTCTGTGCACTGACTGATCGGTCTGGGGACCGATCAGCGCAGGGCCTGATCGGTCCACAGACCGATCAGGGTTCTAGCCGTTGCAACGCAACGGCTAGTTTCTTCGCTGTTTCTTCTTCGCAGGTATAAAGGAGACGAGGGCATCTTCTGTGCTACTGCTTCTTTCTCTTTTCTTCTGCTACAGAGCTGCTGTTCTGGTGCTTGAGCTTTGTTGAGCTCTTCTTCGCAAGCTTCGCGTGAGCTTCTTCCTTCGGCTGGGACTCCGACTGAGCTGCTGCTGTGGTTGGCGTCTGAGAAGCTGTTGCTTCTTCAACAGTCGACAAGAAGGCAAGGGTTGCTTACATTTGCTGTGTATTTACTTCTTGCTTCTCTTGTATTTGTACTCCTTATCTTGCTGTTGCAAGAAGTAGTTGTGGCGAGGTTTCTCCACCCATAAGGAGCTCATATTTAGCCGGTTCTCCGGGGACTCATCCACCGACGGATTGGTAGGCTTCGTCCACCTTACGGACACGCCGAGGAGTAGGAGTTCATCTCCGAACCTCGTTACATCGGTTTGTTTTTCTTCTCCTTAGTTTCTTCCTTGTATTTCCGCTGCGACTAACCCTAACTGTAGGAAGAACGCGAGAATTTGGGGCGGCTATTCACACCCCCCATCTCTAGCCGAGTACAAACGATCCTAACACATAGGACGCACGCATTTATGTATGTGGTAAAAGTCGGGGCCCTAACTATGTTATGATTATGTTTAAGTATGTATGAAATAAGTTTTCAAAGGACATGTTGCATATACTATTGCATGAATCATGTTTTTGAAAGTCATCTTGCATAACACATTATGATTATGTTACGATATACCATGATGCCTATGATTATGTTATGTTATGTTAGGATGAACCTTATGATTATGTTTTGTTATGTTATGATCATGATCATGTTATGCTAGAATGCACTTTATGAATTTATGAGGATATGCCATGATACCATATGATTATGTTATGATATGATGCTTCTATACATGGTTTGATGAGTTGTCTTTACGCTTTATGCATTGAAGCTTTATTTATGCTATACGGTTTTTGTGAGTAGGAAAGGATCTTACTGAGCCTTGAGTGCTCACAGCTTACTTTCCTTGTACCACAGATAAGGGCAAAGAATGGATGTACTAAGGGAGCAGCAGGAGGGGGCAAGAAGGACGTGTGTAGTAGTGACTTGGCTAAAAAGGAAAACCTACTTTTAATTAATAAGAATTATGTTCATGTTGTTTCCTTTACAACTCTATGATACTTCATCATGCTCTATAGTATTATGGTTTAAGTTATGTTAAGCATGTTATGTGACTCATATGATAGGTAGCGATGATGATTTGAAAAGTGAAAGAAAAGTTTAAAAAGAAAAAAAAAATATACATATGCTATAGATAAGACTTCCGCTGTTTTAAGAAGAAAAGATAAGTAACCCCCGTCAGCTTAAGCAGAAAGGGGCGGGGCATTACAGTTTGGTATCAGAGCCAGGTTTAGCCTTTTCACTACACACATGTCAAGCATCCGTCCTGCCGCTCCAAGTAATAATTTATATGCTTAAAATTAAAATTTTTTTCTTTTATGATGCTTTAATATTATGCATGATTTCTTATTTTGTTTTTATGATGTTAAGTCACAGTCCTAGTTTAGGTATGCATGATGGTAGGATAGGAATAAAAACTATCTTATTTTAGCCTGGATAGAAATAACGATAAATTATTGTTATTAATGAAGATAAGCATGGCTAGGAGACGTACTACCCGAACAGACGAGGCAACTACTCCACCAGATCTGACTCGGATAGTTACCGACCTCCAGCGTCATATCACGGAGCAACAGCAGCTGATCACGACCTTGATGGGTCAGCAAGAAAATCCTACCACCCCGCCAGTAAATCAGAATGCAGCGCCCGTCATCCCAGTCGTTGCACCAGTACCACCGATAGCCCCTGCTCCAGTGGTCAGACAGGAGACCTACTTGATACAGTGGCTAAGGCTAAAGCCGGAAAATTTCTCAGGTACTTGCGAGCCATGGGACGCTCAGGCCTGGTTCAAGACAGTGGAAAACATAGTGGAATTACTGGACTGGCTCGTAATGGAAAAGATCAAGTGTGTATCATTCTGTTTTTCCGGAGACGCAAGGATGTGGTGGGAAAGATTGAAAGCAAAGAGACAGATTAATCTGATGAATTGGACGGACTTCGAGACAGAGTTCTTCGAGGAATTCTTCCATATGCAAATGATGAACCGACATTATGACGAGTTCACAGAGTTTCGGCAAGGTGATCTATCAGTGAACGAAGCAGTAAACGCTTCAACCGTTTGGCACGCCTATGTCCAGAATTGGTTCGTACGGAAAGAGAAAGGTTCAGACTGATGTTGAAGATGCTTCGACCCGAATTAGCACTGAACGTGGCCGGCGGAGTTAATAGATCTCAGACTACAGAGGAGTTGGTCAGCAGTGCCCTCATCACAGAACATTATCAGAACGCAATGAACGGGAATAAGAGTCAGACCTGAACAGAAGGACAGAGACCCTCAGGTAATAAAGCAAGCTGGAAAGGGACCTCCACTGGAAAAAGGAAACAGTGGGACAATGCAAAAGGTGGCTCAGTGAATAAGCAACCGAAATACTCTCAGTGCACTATTTGCGGAAAGCTGCATTCCGGAGTATGTCATAAGGGCACAAGAAGGTGCTATAATTGCGGAGGGGAAGGACACATGGCCAGAGACTACACTAACCGGTTCCAGGTACCACCCCAGCAGAACAACCAAACCAAGAGTACCCCCTCACAACTACATCAAATGCAAGCTACCATTGAAGGAACACCGATTAGCCAAGGGAGATTGGAAGCCCCACCAACTACAACGAACGCCAGGGTTTTCTCGCTTACTAAAGAGGATGTGGCAAGCGCCTCTACCGTCATTACAGGTTAGCTGCCTATCTTCAGTCAGTATGCTTTAGTATTGTTTGATACTCGAGCGACACACTCGTTCGTCTCAGCACCTTTTACAAAGAAATTAGACAAACCGCCCCAAACACTAAATGTCACATTTTTAACAACCCTACCATCCAGGGAAGTTATGCCATCGGATCATATGCTGCGGGCCGTACCTATCCAAATCGCAGACAGAGAACTCTACTGCAATCTGATAGTACTCGACATGCGGGATTATGACATTATACTGGGCATGGACTTTCTGAGCAAGTACGGTGCCTCAATCGAGTGCCGTAATAAGAAGGTAGTCTTTCGACCTGAAGCCGAACTGATGTTTGAATTTATTGGAGAATCCGGAAAAGAAACTGAAAGATTCTTATCAGCTGTAAAGACACAGAGTATGTTAGACAAAGGATGTACGGGATTTCTAGCGAACGTGGTTGATACAAGACAAATCGGGAGCCAGAAGCTAGAAGAGGTCAGGGTAGTATGCAACTATCCGGAAGTATTTCCTGATGAACTACCGGGATTAGCACCTGATAGAGAGATAGAATTTACAATTGAATTAGTTCCAGGTACTAAACCAATCTCTAAAGCACCTTACCGGATGGCGCCGACTGAGTTGAAGGAACTTCAAGAACAGTTACGGGAGTTACTCGATAAGGGACTTATTCGCCCTAGTCACTCTCCGTGGGGAGCTCCGGTACTATTTGTAAAAAAGAAGGATGAGACTATGCGAATGTGTATAGATTACCGAGCACTGAACAACGCGACAATCAAGAACAGATACCCCCTTCCACGGATTGACGATCTGTTCGACCAATTGAAGGGAGCAACTGTCTTCTCTAAGATTGACCTAAGGTCCGGCTATCATCAAGTGAAAGTGAAACAAGATGATATACCAAAGACAACCTTTCGAACAAGATACGGACACTATGAGTTCGTAGTTATGCCCTTCGGAGTGACAAATGCCCCTGCGGTGTTCATGGATTTGATGAATCAGGTATTTGCGGCATATCTCGATAAATGTGTGATTGTCTTCATTGACGACATTCTCATCTATTCGAGAACCCAGGAAGAACATGCCGAACATCTGAATATTGTACTGCAGATCCTCCGAGAAAAACATCTGTATGCAAAGTTTTCCAAGTGCGAGTTCTGGCTAGATCGAGTAATATTCTTGGGTCATGTCATCTCCAAGGATGGAGTCATGGTAGATCCAAGTAAGATTGAAGCTGTGAGTAACTGGAACAGACCAAAGAATGCCAGCGAAATCAGAAGTTTCCTAGGATTAGCGGGTTACTACAGGAAATTTGTAGAGGATTTCTCCAAAGTTACAACCCCTATGACGCATCTCACCAAGAAAAACAAAAAGTATGAATGGATGGAAGATTGCGAAAAGAGTTTTACGGAGCTAAAATGGAGACTGACCAGTGCTCCGATCCTTACTCTTCCGGAAAGTAACAAAGGCTTTGATATGTATAGCGATGCTTCCTTACTAGGACTTGGAGCTGTACTTATGCAAGACGACAAAGTCATCGCCTATGCATCCAGGCAACTCAAAGAGCACGAAAGAAATTACCCCATTCACGATCTAGAACTAGCAGCGGTGGTCTTCGCTCTAAAAACATGGAGGCATTACTTATATGGAGCCCAGTGCAGGATTTATACTGACCACCAGAGCCTGAAATATTTCTTCACGCAGAAAGATTTGAATAGGAGACAATGAAGATGGCTCGAGCTGGTCAAAGATTACGATTGCGAAATCTTTTATCATCCCGGAAAAGAGAACAAGGTGGCCGATACACTCAGCCGGAAGTCCGGTGCCACCTGACATCACTATTCTAAGTTCGAGGACGAACTTTCTATGAGGTATGGGTACTGTAACACCCATGAAATTATAAGATAGGTATATGAGTATTATTTTTCCTTAGAGCATAGAAATGAAAAGAATAAGAGAAAAAGGGAAAATAAGAACAAAAACATAGAATAAGAAGAGGTGAGGTCAAGGATTGAACCTTGAACCTCCCACATATGATGGAGATAAATTGATGAATGATAACCACTAAGATAAGGAGAAATATTTGGATAGAAAGGAATGAAAAATTTAGTTAAAGGAGAAAAGAAAACTAAGCAAAAAGAGCAAGAGAAAACCAAGTTGCTCACCTTCTTTTCCCTCTTGGTTAAGAAAAGGAGCAAGCAAAAGAAGAATTTTCTACTTCCCTCTCTCTCTCTATTTTCGTGGGAATTAAAGGAGTGGGGGAAAAGAGGAGTTGAGGGAATGAATGAAGACATGTTTCATTTGGCAAAGGGATAAATAGGTTTAGAGAAGAAAAACAAGGGATTAAATTCTTTTTCTTCTTCCTCCTTCTCCCTTCTTCATTCTTCACCGAACCAAGAAACCCTTCCCTCTCCTCATTCCAATAGCTAAGTTAAGTTCTTCTCTAAGAAAGCTAATTTCCGAGAAGAAACCTTCAAGTTCTAGCCCTTCCAAGCAAAGGAAACAAAAGGAGGTACAAGAAGAAGAAGCTTCCTCCTTCCTTGGCACCTAGAACACTTTTCTCTCTAAGGAAAACCACCAGCGAAAGGATGTAAGTTTCCCTCACCTGTGGTACAATAGCTCTTGTTTGTTCTGTGAAGATTCAGTTACATAAAAATCTAAGCAAACCTCATGAAGAATTTCGGCCACGATAAGACCAAAGGAAGGACCAAGGAATTATAAAGATCTAAATTTCGACATGTTTGATATGTTCTTGAAATATGTAATTTATGGTAGGGATTTATCCTATGTTTCTATGCTAGAAGGTTTAGTAGAACTTAGATCCATGGTCCTAGATTTTCGGCCAAGCAAGAATAAAAAGATTAGGTAAGTTTAAGCCTCAAATTAAAACATGCTCCTTTGTTCTTATGATAGATGCCCTATGATAATGGTATTGTTAACATTTCTCCTACTTGTTATGTGGATTGAAACTTCATCTCAAGCTCATGAATATTCGGCCATGATAGAACTAAGGGCTTAGAAGAGCTTTAACTTAAAACTAAGCATGCCATGTTTTCCCTAAGATAAGATATGAAGCTATTATGATATGCCTATGATTGTATGTTAAGTTGAACTCTATTTCATGTCTAAGAAGGTTCGGCCATGTTTAGATTTGAAACCTAGGAGAGTTTAAACAAGTCTAAGATACTCATGACCTTCTTGATGAAATAATATGAAAATGTTTTATGTTTATTTGTTGCATGGAAATTTGGTTATATGCTTGATAAGTTTCGGCCACACCATGATTTAGGGCCTAGAAAACTTAGAATCTAACTCAACTATGCTCATGTTATTCCTTGAAATATTTGCTATGAAAGTTGTTTAAGGTTCTCATGTTTTTAGGACACTTGAACCCTAACTTTAAGTCCTATAAGTTTCGGCCACATCATGTTTAAGGGCCTAGGAAACTTAGAACCTAACTCAACTATGCTCAAGTTATTCCTTGAAATATTTACTATGAAAGTTGTTTAAGGTTCTCATGCTTTTAGGACACTTGAATCCTAATTTTAAGTCCTACAAGTTTCAGCCACATCATGTTTAAGGGCTTAGGAAACTTAAAACCTAACTCAACTATGCTCATGTTATTCCTTGATGTAATTGCTATAAAAGTTGTTTAAGATTCTCGTGCTTTTAGGACACTTGAACCCTAACTTTATGTAAAATACGGTGTCCAAATAATAATTAAATAATAAGATTTAATGGACGAAAAACCTTAATGGGATTTTTAGGAATTTTTAGAAATTTTTTGAGAATTTTTCGGACATTGTATGGTCTAGGTTAAGGGGATAAATTTTTAGGCTAGGGTAAAGTCTGTTTTAACTATCCTATTTAAGGAAAGAAATGTTTAATTGTTAATTTTTGGTTTTGCTTCTCTACACCTAATTCGACGCTGCCCTCTCCCACACGTGATGTTCTTGTGGCATCGCTGCGCCTACAGCCTACAAGCCTTACCGCCACGCCGCTCTTCTCTGCCCTTCGCCTCGCAATCGGCCGTTGTCACTTCTTTGCCGCGCCACTCCATAACTGTTCTCCTCTCCACGGTGCGACGCCCATGTCGGGTGCTGCTGCACCCCTAAGTCGGAGACGTCTTCTTCCTCTTTTTTTTTTTTTTTTGTGAGTGGCATCCACCATCGTCAGTATCCAGTCGCGACCCAACAACCTCCAACCGTTAGCTTCTGTACTCGATCCTGTGCCATCGTCGGCTGCGTGGCCATGGGGAGCAGCTGTCGGAGATGGAGATGATCAACTAATGGTTGGGTAACGATGATTATTACTTAAACCGTTTTGATTATAGTGGATTATAGTTTAATAGTTGAGATATGGAGCTTATCCAATAATTAATAAATTTAGAAGTTTAGCTGGTATTAAATTTATGTCATTTAATGGATTAATTAATCGAGTGATTTCCAATTAAGTGATTAATGAATAGGTAATTTCATAACTATTTGATTGGTCAAAGTTGCTATCGGTTTATGAGGGGTTGAATACATACTGTAGGCACCATGTGAAATTGAATAATAAATTGAGTTAATTGATTAGGTGTTCATAATTAATTTAGATAAATTAATTAGATGATTGAGAGTTAGGTAGTAAGGAACTAATATAATCAATAGGTTAATTAAATGATTTATAGATCCTTAGATCAAGTTTCGTGTCATATACTTGTAGGACTTGAGCTCGAGGCAGACTTTGGATTTGAAGACTGTTTGGATACTCTGCATTCGAGGCGGGTACTTCTTGCTTTGTTTCTTTTAGTACTTTGACCTTAGTGTATGAATTATTTTGGATAAGGACTGTTTACCTTGACTCCACTCTTCTTTTTTTTGTGCTTGATACTTCCACGTGATCTTTGAGATATTCGTTTCCATATCTATACAGTCTCTTGTTGTTGTCCATGATAAGTAGCAGATATTAGATACCATGTTTGTATGCTTGACTGTTGTTATTTATGTACTATATTGAGCATGCTGGCTTCATGTAGCATACCTGTTTCTGCTTATATATATATGATGACTGTTGCATTGTTCGCATCATGTCATTGCATGCATGCCGCATCCTCGACCACTCGAGAGAGTGGTAGCTGGAGTTAATGCCGCTTGTCCTGTCGTGCCGCACTCGGCCACTCGTGTGAGTGGTAGCTGGAGTACGAGCAGCAGGGACCCCGTCGCAGATGTAGCTAGTTAGCTACTATGCAACTGTCCCCTCGGCCACTCGTGTGAGTGGTAGCTGGAGTGGTGTACAGTCTGTCACTGACCCGGCCTCTCGACTATACAGGGGTCATGGTGCGGAGAGGTGGGCGGGAGTGACCATCCGTGCATACGCTGTTATTGTGCCTGCTTTGGCTGCTGCTGTTTACTTATGTTGTTATTGCTTACCTATGCTGCTGTGGTATATTTATGCTGCCGTTGCTTCTTGCTGTTGTTCACTTATGCTGATATGTTGTCTTATGTTGAGATATGCTCACGTTGTAGGTGGTTAAACCTTGGTTTATTAAATTGGAAATGGTTATATACCTTACACGTTATCTCTGTAGTTATGAGCAGTACTGTAGCAGATTAGTACCATTTCTGACTTTCTATATCTAGCCTAGGATATGGTTCCAGGTATGAACCTTTATCATGGTTTTATTTTTGGTATCTGCTATTTCTTTTATGAGACTGTATACTCTTGGCTCACTTTCTAGTTATATGTTATGTTCATGCACTATCTCTTTCCTTACCCGCTGAGTTTCAATACTCACCACCTCGCAAATTGGTTTTCTTTCGCCAGGTAATAGATAGATGAGTCATGGATGCTGGGAGAGTCTCGGCTGCCGGTCCCACGTCACACTAGAGGATAGTTTCTTTTGGGTCTTGTCACTGTTTGGATGTATATTAGTTTTGCGTATTTTGGTTTTGAACAAGTCGATGTGTTTTTTTAGAGTCTAGTCTGGTGGTTGTAGGTATTTTTGTTAGTGTTGTTGTTGGTTTTACGTTCGTATTATTTTGTGTCTTCTGCTGTGCATGTTTCCAGTCGTGTGGGCTGTTGTTAACTGTGTGGTTGTTTTTATTCATTTATGTCCAGCCGGGTAGGCTGTGTATATTAATTGCATGGTTATATTATTTCTATTGTGTATATATTCCAGCCGAGTGTGGCTGATGTATATTTTGTATGTAGTATTGTTTCAGATTGTCACCCGTACAGGGGAGATGTTGCCGAAATTTCTTCGGACAGGGACTTCTTTGGGGCGTGACAATTTAGTGGTATCAGAGCCAGGTTGCGAAGCCTATTTACGTGTTTCAGATTGTGCGATTTGTTTTTCGTGTTCGGTATTTTCGAGTTAATCTGATACCAATTTAGTGGTATCAGAGCTATTTTTTTATGCCTGTTTTTTTTGTATACTGGATTTTGTTGGTTCGGGTCAAATTTTGTGTTTGTGTTTTGAAATTTCGATCTTGTTTCAATTTATGATTGTCGGTGTTCCGATTGTTTTGTTTTCCCTTTGTAAGTTGATCCCTCGATGTGACTCTCAAGTTGTGGGACCAGGCAGTAGCAGGAATCTCCAAGTTATAGGAGGTATATTTGTATACCGTCATCGTACATATTTATTAGTACTTGGCTAGTTGTTCGTACCACGTGCACTTAAATCTTATACCGCACCAAGTAGCAAAATAATCTAAGGTAAATAAAGGACTTACAAGTTAAAGATTAATAAGAATGGGCCTATCTTTAGACAGACCTATCAATAATCAGGAGTTTATATCTGTTAGTTTGGATAGGAAAAAAAAAATTATAAGAGGAGCACTCAAACTTCTAGTGTTCTGTAGCGTATTCTTTTCTCCAAGTCCTGGTGGTTCAAAACATGAGTCCTCATTGAATCTAAGTTCTGGAACTGCATATAGATGAATTCCACTAGTGCAGAATCGAGGAAACTTACCAGACCACACATCAGTTTGAGTGTTAACCCACTCCATATCCACATCACATAGTTTGAAGTGTGGATTTCCTAATTGAAGTTGCTGTGGGGTCTGTAGGTTCAGAATTGATACAACCTTAGTTTGAAATAGAAAAGTTAACTGAATTAAAAAAAAACACTTTCCTTTCATAGCATGTTGTAATTATCTTGTGTCATCTATTAGGTTGACTAGATTGGAACCAACAAATATAAAATGATAGATTGGTGTAAACTATTTACAGAACCTTGTACATGATTAAATCCAATTTCAGATTCTTGTTTTGTAGAGAATGGGTGAAATTTTGGTTCTTCTCGGTTTGTTGGAAAGGTGCAAGATATTCATTTGGAATTAGCTTGTTAGGATTATGTTCGAATTGTCTAGCTCATGGGAAGTAGTAAGTGGAATTCTGTCTCTATACTTGATGTAAATGCTTATCTCTAGTGTATACTGCATTTGCTCTGTACGTGTATAACTTGGGTTTGGCTATTTCAATAGATGCTTAAGCGTTAGGTTCTAGTTTCTGGGTATGAACTTAATATATAGAATGCGTTGGGATTTAATGGAGAAGCATGTTGTTGTTCCACATAATCTAAGGATGTTAGATCTGAAATTTGGATTGTGATGTTTGAGTGATGGTTGAGTTTGAGTTTGTTTATCGTGCCTGTATAAATTTTGGATGGAGTCCATGCCTTATTGAATCTGACACATAGAATCTGGTATATTATGGCAAAAGGTGAAATCGCTCGTCCCAGCGCCCCGGCCGCATCCGACCCAAGACCATCACGAGGGAGGTAAATCACAACATCCTAAACGAGCGTGTAGCAAATTAGAATCTGGTATATTGGCACCATGTTGTGATGGTTAAATCATTCTACTTTATTTTTGGAATTATTTAAGTAGTCCAATTTATATCCATTTAGGATTCAGTATTGAGAATGTTCATAATCTCTGCTGTTCTACTTATATGTTTGTTATGTTTATGGCAGTTGATTATTTACAGTTGTCTAGATAGAAGTGTGAGAGTAACGGAAGCAGAATGAATTCATAATTCATAGAGTAATCTTTTGAGGTTGGAGAATTGTTATGATACTTGGATAGAGTGGTATATGAATACGTTGTTTGGTTGTTACTCTTACATGAGGATCCAAGGGTTGAGCAGTAAATTTAGAGACCAAATTTTTATTAGTAGGGGAAAATGTAAAATACGGTGTCTAAATAATAATTAAATAATAATATTTAATGGACGAAAAACCTTAATGGGATTTCTAGGAATTTTTAGAAATTTTTTGAGAATTTTTCGGAGATTGTATGGCGTAGATTAAGGGGATAAATTTTTGGGCTAGGGTAAAGTCTGTTTTAACTACGAAAGAAATGTTTAATTGTTAATTTTTGGTTTTGCTTCTCTACACCTAATTCGACGCTGCCCTCTCCCACACGTGATGTTCTTGTGGCATCGCTGCGCCGACAGCCTACAAGCCTTACCGCCACGCCGCTCTTCTCTGCCCTTCGCCTCGCAATCGGCCGTTGTCACTTCTTTGCCGCGCCACTCCATAACTGTTCTCCTCTCCACGGTGCGACGCCCATGTCGGGTGCTGCTGCACCCTTACGTCGGAGACGTCTTCTTCCTCTTTTTTTTTTTTTTTTTTTTTTTTTTTTGTGAGTGGCATCCACCATCGTCAGTATCCAGTCGCGACCCAACAACCTCCAACCGTTAGCTTCTGTACTCGATCCTGTGCCATCGTCGGCTGCGTGGCCATGGGGAGCAGCTGTCGGAGATGGAGATGATCAACTAATGGTTGGGTAACGATGATTATTACTTAAACCGTTTTGATTATAGTGGATTATAGTTTAATAGTTGAGATATGGAGCTTATCCAATAATTAATAAATTTAGAAGTTTAACTGGTATTAAATTTATGTCATTTAATGGATTAATTAATCGAGTGATTTCCAATTAAGTGATTAATGAATAGGTAATTTCATAACTATTTGATTGGTCAAAGTTGCTATCGGTTTATGAGGGGTTGAATACATACTGTAGGCACCATGTGAAATTGAATAATAAATTGAGTTAATTGATTAGGTGTTCATAATTAATTTAGATAAATTAATTAGATGATTGAGAGTTAGGTAGTAAGGAACTAATATAATCAATAGGTTAATTAAATGATTTATAGATCCTTAGATCAAGTTTCGTGTCATATACTTGTAGGACTTGAGCTCGAGGCAGACTTTGGACTTGAAGACGGTTTGGATACTCTGCATTCGAGGCGGGTACTTCTTGCTTTGTTTCTTTTAGTACTTTGACCTTAGTGCATGAATTATTTTGGATAATGACTGTTTACCTTGACTCCACTCTTCTTTTTGCTGTGCTTGATATTTCCACGTGATCTTTGAGATATTCGTTTCCATATCTATACAGTCTCTTGTTGTTGTCCATGATAAGTAGCAGATATTAGATACCATGTTTGTATGCTTGACTGTTGTTATTTATGTACTATATTGAGTATGCTGGCTTCATGTAGCATACCTGTTTCTGCTTATATATATATGATGACTGTTGCATTGTTCGCATCATGTCATTGCATGCATGCCGCATCCTCGACCACTCGAGAGAGTGGTAGCTGGAGTTAATGCCGCTTGTCCTGTCGTGCCGCAGTAGTGGTAGTGGAGTATGAGCAGCAGGGACCCGCCGCAGATGTAGCTAGTTAGCTACTATGCAACTGCCCCCTCGGCCACTCGTGTGAGTGGTAGTCGGAGTGGTGTACACTGTCATCGACCCGACCTCTCGACTATATATGGGTCATGGTGCAGGGGGTGGGCGGGAGTGACCATCCGTCATACCTGTTATATTGTGCTGCTATTGCTTTTACTTATGTTGTTATTGCTTATGCTGCTGTGGTATATTTATCTTGCCGTTGCTTCTTGCTGTTGTTCACTTATGCTGATATGTTGTCTTATGTTGAGATATGCTCACGTTGTAGGTGGTTAAACCTTGGTTTATTAAATTGGAAATGGTTATATACCTTACACGTTATCTCTGTAGTTATGAGCAGTACTGTAGCAGATTAGTACCATTTCTGACTTTCTATATCTAGCCTAGGATATGGTTCCAGGTATGAACCTTTATCATGGTTTTATTTTTGGTATCTGCTATTTCTTTTATGAGACTGTATACTCTTGGCTCACTTTCTAGTTATATGTTATGTTCATGCACTATCTCTTTCCTTACCCGTTGAGTTTCAATACTCACCACCTCGCAAATTGGTTTTTTTTCGTCAGGTAATAGATAAATGAGTCATGGACGCTTGGAGAGTCTCGGCTGCCGGTCCCACGTCACACTCGAGGATAGTTTCTTTTGGGTCTTGTCACTGTTTGGATGTATATTAGTTTTGCGTATTTTGGTTTTGAACAAGTCGATGTGTTTTTTTAGGCCACATCATGTTTAAGGGCCTAGGAAACTTAGAACCTAACTCAATTATGCTCATGTTATTCCTTGAAATATTTGCTATGAAAGTTTTTTAAGGTTCTCATGCTTTTAGGACACTTGAACCTAGCTTTAAGTCCTACAAGTTTTGACCATATCATGCTTCAGGGCCTAGGAAACTTAGAAACTAACTTAACTATGCTCATGTTATTTCCTTGAAATATTTGCTATGAAAGTTTTTTAAGGTTCTCATGCTTTTAGGACACTTGAACCTAGCTTTAAGTCCTACAAGTTTTGATCATATCATGCTTCAGGGCCTAGGAAACTTAGAAACTAACTTAACTATGCTCATGTTATTTCCTTGAAATGTTTGTTATGGAAGTTGTTTAGGGTTCACAAGCTTGAAGGATAAATTTTTAACCCAATGTATGCTTGATAAGATTCGGCCATGATAAGTTGTAAACTTAAGAAACCTAGAACTCTACCTAAACATGCTCATGATGTTTTCTTATGGTATATGGAATAATACTTGTTTAGGGTTCACATGTTGGTATGGAGGTTTTTACCTAAAACCTAATTCATAGGTTTCGGCCATTATAAGACATTAGGGTTTGAAAGTTAATTATGTTTCTCATGTACCTTGTATACCATGTTTATGAGATTGCTATGCTTCTATGTTTAATTATGCACACTTATGATCTATACATGATGGAAACTCTTATGCTATGCTGTGTGTTATTTATGATGAGCGTTATGCCCAATTTATGCATGATATATGTGATGAGCTGTGTGCCCAAGTTTACATGCTATTTATGATGAGCTGTGTGCCCAAACTATGCATGTATTTATGATGTGCTGTGTGCCCAAATTTTACATACCATTATGATGAGCTGTGCCCAAAATTCTATATGGTATGATATGATAAGAAATATGATGTGCAAGAAATGATAAGAACCATGATATGTATGACATGCTACTTTACATTATATGGCTTGTACCAAGGGTGAGCTACATAAGCGCCCCGGGGTCGATGGACTAAGAAACGGGCCTCGTTAGGGATGAGCTCCTAAGTGCCCCTAGGTCGATGGACTAAGAAACGGGCCTAGTATGTATGCCTTGTAGGGTTCAAGACTTTCTACCTTGGACCTACATAGGACGCACGCATTTATGTATGTGGTTCAAGCCGGGGCCCTAACTATGTTATGATTATGTTTAAGTATGTATGAAATAAGTTTTCAAAGGACATGTTGCATGTACTATTGCATGAATCATGTTTTTGAAAGTCATCTTGCATAACACATTATGATTATGTTACGATATACCATGATGCCTATGATTATGTTATGTTATGTTAGGATGAACCTTATGATTATGTTTTGTTATGTTATGATCATGATCATGTTATGCTAGAATGCACTTTATGAATTTATGAGGATATGCCATGATACCATATGATTATGTTATGATATGATGCTTCTATACATGATATGATGAGTTGTCTTTACGCTTTATGCATTGAAGCTTTATTTATGCTATACGGTTTTTGTGAGTAGGAAAGGATCTTGCTGAGCCTTGAGTGCTCACAGCTTACTTTCCTTGTACCACAGATAAGAGCAAAGAATGGATGTACTAAGGGAGCAGCAGGAGGGGGCAAGAAGGACGTGTGTAGTAGTGACTTGGGTAAAGAGGAAAACATGCTTTTAATTAATAAGAATTATGTTCATGTTGTTTCCTTTGCAACTCTATGATACTTTATCATGCTCTATAGTATTTTGGTTTAAGTTATGTTAAGCATGTTA